>NC_056704.1:25828117-25953117 GCF_018831695.1 Puntigrus tetrazona
AAACAAACTTGAGCTGAATAAACCATCGTTCCTCAATTTATAGAAACGTCAAAGCATGGCGCATATAGGCTCCATTCACGAACACAATGGCGGCCCTTTCTTCCAGCAGAGGAGGGACGTTTCAGCTCGCTAAGATGTGGTCAAAAGAGCCTAACCTCGCTTCTGTTCTCTAGTCTCGAGATATTCTTAGTCTCGCATCCCTTCATGGTTATAAGATTTTGAGAGATTTGTTTTGTTTTCGTCTCTAGTAATCTCTCCCTGCGCAGTTTGAGGTATCATTTACATCCAGTGTGCAGACGTTTTGAAAAACCCCTAACATTAAGTATAAGGAACAGTATAGTTTTTACTTTAGCAGACATCGTTAATGAAATTAAAGTGCAGCCCGAGGCACTGTATATGTCTTTTTCACGGGTGTCGGTTTCTGCATACCTAAATAAATGATTTATTAAAGACCTTCATTTTATAGAATTACAGAGCTCCAGGTAAATAAAGACAGGGAGCAGTTACTATGAAAACACCAGTATGAGAAAGTGACTTAACTGCGCTACATGGACAGTTTCAACCAAACCTTCTGCCTTACCTAGAGGAATATTCAGTTGTTTTTTTTTTGGCCTCAGAGCTACTGGCCATGAGAAATGAATATTAAACGAAAGATTGCATTTTACAGGCATGTCCACGGTACAATCAAAATCCATAATTCACTTGCGAGTCTTTGCGCTTGTTTCCAGAGTGAATAATATTGATGGCCGTGCTTTGCAGGCGACAGGAATGGAAAAATATTCATTCTTGATCTGTCTGTTAAAGACTGATGTCCATATTATGCCCTTCCAGTTGGTTTTGAGGTGGGAAACGTTAGCACGTACGTCTCTGAATGTCCTCTTTGAATTGTTCTCTATACAGCAGCGCTGTCAAAATGTTATTTGATGTTATTAACAATTTCCATTCCGTTGCATGCTTTCAACAAACATTCCTGCCGCCGGACCAATAATGTCTGTGTACAGAGCAAATAAGGTAACACTTTATTTCGATACGTTCTACTAACGGTGTGTAATTTTGCAACTACATGTCAACTAACAGTCAGTAGAGTATTAGTAGACTGTCTGCTTAATATCTTCTAACACTTTATTTTGATGGGCCCGCATTCTACGAACTTATTCCACTAAACCTAAACCTACCCTAACAGACTACTCTGAGACTTAGTGGACATGTAGTTGCAAATCAATGACAATTAGTTGACATATAGTTACTTATAGTTATATAAATAAAGTGTAACCGCAAATAATTGTATCAGTCAGTCATATTAATTCATTAATACACTACACTATAATAAAGTCACCACAGAAATAGTCCATGACATGTTTCCCCCATATAATTTTTTTTTGTATTTAATTCATTTATTCATATATTTGATTATTGAGGTTGTAATGTTGGGTTTTGGTTGTTAAAGTATAATTACAATAAAAAAAAAAAAAAATAATATATATATAATAATAATATATATATATTATATATATTTATATATATATATATATATATATATATATATATATATATATATATATATATATATATATATATATATATATATATATAAATATATACACACATATATATACATATATTTACATATATTTTAAGCAATAAATGTAAATATAATAGTAATAAATAAATACAACATAATAACCCTTAGCGAGAGCAAAATTATTGATGCCTGTTTTATGGTCACGTTAACCATGAATACTGGAGTACTTTCACTCTTCTGGGCTAGTAGCAAAGCGGTTGAGGTTTTAATGCTCTCCAACCTTTCAAACAAGTGGCTCCTAAGAGCCCACACACCCACAGCTGCCGGTCAGACCTACGTGAACACGCTCCTGTACATGTGAGTGCTCATGCTGGGATGGGGTGTAGCAGAAAGGCTTATTGACTCTGAAAGGGGACCTGCTTCCTGAGAGGAAAGAGATTCCCACAGGAATACCGCCGCAAAGAGGAGGTACAGGGAAACCAGAGCCAAAGAGATGAGGTTCTGCTCTGGACTTAGATGTTTCTCCCTTGAAATCTCATTTCGGCCCACAGGAAAAAAAAAAAAACAGGGATCTCTAATATCTCGTTTCCACTAGATACAGCGGGCCCCGAAACATATTCTGACACTTACCAGAAAATATCAGAGCACGTTTGCAATCAAAAGTCAAGTTATCTCAATAGGAATATTTCTCATCAAATTCTTCCAAGGCTCCATAATCTGCACTGATGTACACATTGATTTGAATACAGTGGCTTTTTCGGTGCAGTAATGTCACCATGTAACAGAAATTTCTCTTCGAAGCTGTAGTTTTGGTGTAGTTTCAGATCTACTGTTCTGCAAAGGATGCATCTGACAGCTTGAGTCTCAAGGCTATGATCAAAGCTCGTATTTTCAGATAACTACATCAAAACCCTCCCAATAACGAAAGGAGAAAATGAGGTGATCTTATGAGCAGGTAAGTAGCTTATATTCTGTTGCTGGTTTGACTTACTGAAATCAGTTTGTTTTAAAAGGTTGGCAACCTTGATGTTAAACAGAAAGATTGCTATTCATATTAGACAATAGTGCGAGCTATACGATTTCAAGGCTAATTATAAGCAAACAGACTAACATTGTTACCCGTTTGAGGCCAAAAAGCATTATCTTCCAAAAAAAGTTACTTAGTGTCACTTTTCTTTATTTCTCATTGGGATCTGTGATATCCAAACACTTAAATGGGCTCTCCATTACATCACCTGAGCTACAAAACAGAAAGCTCTCCTCATGAATACATGGGGATGCTGACATTTGCACCAGGTATGCTCTTTAACAAACCCTGATGCTGAGGATGCTGGAAAATGTTCTCATTCTGCACGAACAAAGCGGTGTTCTCTGCAAAGTTCTGGGCTTTCCGCCCATGTTTTTGATCCACTTGGATTTAAGGCGTTCTGACAACATGGAAAGTTTGAGCGATTCTGTTCCGGCTGGCGGAAGGATGCGTGGTCAGCTGGTTCCCCTTCAAGTCAGGCATCCTTACAGACGTCCTGCGGAGGCAGAAGGGCTCTCTAGAACGGACCGCTTCCAGGTTCTCATGGAGTCACAACAGAGAGCTCACAAACGCCATCTCACCTAGCCATGTGATGTCAAATAAATGTGCTGGATTTAATAAATGTTCACTTTTAATCGCATCTTTACCAAAGGCCAAGCATGACTTCATTCAAGTGTCCTCTAAAAGGCTTTAAAGTGTACACTGAAATGCCATCAGAGCAGAAATGACCTTTTAAGGCTTTCTAGGTCTTGGTTAATGCCTCTTTCTTGTTGGTCTGGCAAATAAGCCTCATTCTTCGCTGTCTAGTCACCTAGTCTGTTTGAAAAATCTGCCAGGCATCTGGAATCGGTCACTATACATGTCAGCTTGGCTAAGTCATATCTTGATGGTGGTCATCTAAGTGCATTAGGGTCATTCATACCTGTCACAGATGATAAATGAAGATGGTAAGACCTTATTTTATCACATTAGGTCAGTTAACTCACAATGCCTTTCAGTTTGCACAAGAAAAGTGTTACTCATTTTTGCTGAGGAAAGTTGCTGTTAATGAGCATAAAGCCTCAAGAAGCTGTGCATCACAGTGATTTTACAGTACAGCCATAAAATCTCTAATCTTTTACTTTTTTGTGTTTTTCAAAGACGTATGCTCATCAGGGCTACCTTTGTTTGATCCAAAGTAAAAAAAGTAATATGTAAAATATTACAATTTAAAAAAACGCTTTCTATTTGAATGTATTTTGAAATATAATTTACTCCTGGGACGCAAAGAAAAGTTTTTTCATAATTGTTTGCTAAATAGAATTAAATAAAACTTTGCTAACAGCATTTTTAAAAAATATTCTAAATGTTTTTACTGTGACTTTTCTTTTTTTTTTTAGTTTAATGCATACTTTCATACTTTTTACAATAACATAACATTTTTTTAACATCAATATTACATTTTTATATTAATATTATTTAATAATTTTTAGTTTAATTTTTTTTTTAATTTTCTGAAATATCCCTTTTATAATAAGCTTACATGTTTTGTTTTTGTGCTGTGTTCAGGAAGAAATGTAGAGGGAAATTTCTGGGTTTGTGTTGTCAAACATAGCAAATCCTTCAAATCATTTATAATTATCCACTCTTAACCTTTCTGCAAAGTCTGTCCACTCTACCGTGCTCTACCTTGACGCGCTAATTGGCTCACATTTGGCCCCTAAACACACAAGTCCCTGTGAACAATGAGTAGAGACATATTTTTCATACTTTTCACATGGCCTCTGCCCGGGAACCGGCCTCCTGGACCTTAAAGGGCCCTTCTCAGAGCTGTAAATGAGCTGTCAATCACAGGCCAGATCCTTTCGCCGATTGGAGCAGAAGGCCGATCGGCGTGGAATGATGGGAGAGTGGTGATATATTAAACAAACGCCTGGCCAAAATAAAGAGACAGAGCTTTCTTTATGCTCAGAGGGAGCGGCAAAGGAGACTCGATGCGCCACGTACACGTGCCCAAAGTTTCAGTTTAAGCCGCTCGGAGAGTTTCATTTCAAGCAGGAAGGCAAAGCTGAAAGAAATTTCCTTTTTATGGTATTGAATACAGTCCTTCCTGTTACATAAGAGGTGTGAAGAACGGATACAGATAGAAGAATAGGTCCCTTCATATCTCTTGTCTCCGAGCGGAATGGATTGATGTGAAAATAAATTCCAGGGGCCTGTTGGCAACGGTGGACACATGAAAGATTATGAAGATTAGTTGATGTGTCGATGTGCAGCTCCCTCTCACGCATATTTGCTTTAGTAATTAGGGGGAGGAAACGAGCCAAAGACCCATAAGACCCTTCCAAAATGTGCACACACGGTTTCACACTTTTCAACACAATTCATGTTCTTAGCTTTCATCCTTTGAAGATGATCTTGGATGTGGCGGCAGTGCTGTATAATAGCCGCTTTGTGTAAAGTTATGTGCAGTGTTACGTAAAAGATACCAGAAGCAGAGTAAGTTGAGACGGAGGACATAATAATATAAATTGCATAACTGCATTGATTATAATTAGACACAAGCCATATTGATAATTCAATTCCGCAACAGAAAATGTTAGCACCGCTGTTGTAGTGTAAAGTGGCAGGATCGAAAGCTCTGTACACAAATGTCACAAATAAGAGTAGCGTAAAAGTGCTGGATTTTTATACTCGTGAAAGCTGTTTGGTTTAATAGCTATATTCTGCTATACATCTTATATTTGATGAACTGGACAGTCGTATATGTATCGTTCAAATTTATACGAGTTATTGGACAAATTTACACTTTTATTTAGGTTGGATTAAATGAACAAAAAAAAAATTTAAAAAATCATATCACATTTTAAAGTCTCTTATGCTTACCAAGGCTGCAGCAATATGTTAAAGACACTATACGGTAAAGACACAAATATTACGAAATATTATTACAAATTAAATTGACTTACAAATTCATATACTGTAAAATGTAATTTATTCTTGTGATCAAAAGCAGAATTTTCAGCATCAAATGGTGATTTGTGGTTTAATAAACATTTCTTAATAATGTTAAAAGCCGTTTCATATTTTGGTGGAAACAGAAAATATGAACAGCGAGTTTAGAATCCCAGCATTTATTTAAAACGGCCAATTTAATGCATCCTTGCTGAAAAAAAATGTGTATTTTTCCAAGCATTATCTGTTCACCCACACTAGTTTATGCTGTTGATTTTAATGTGCAGAGCAAGACAGTAGAGAATATAAGTGTTTATTGTAAGTGATGCTCAGTTAGAATTGAAATGTTTGCTGCAGCAGCCTCTGACCTGAGCATCTAACGACCAATGAGACAATGAGAACTTCACAGAGGCAGGTCCAGTTTCATGAATCCAATTAACTGTATTCCTTCGACCCAGCTCTCCCCACAGCCCTAACACACAGACCCTGTGCATACCTACATGTCAAACGCCCCATCGGAGCCGTCTCTAGTGCATTAGCTCCCTAAAGCTCTACGCGATTGCATGCTGTGAGAGTTTTCCTTGTTAGTGTAAGTGTTAACAAGAGACTAGAATTGAGCCAAGACTGGACGTAATCTGACAAGAATACTTGTGTGTGTTCTCAGCTCTGCATAAATAGGTGAAAGTTCGTCCGTGTGAACTCCTGGTGAATGGTGTCTATGAGCGAGTCCGAGTCTGCGGATCGCTCTGCTGTACCGTTTGTTTGAGAGGGGGCGCTGTGCTCTGGTGTGTAAGTGAACGAGTACGAGCTCCTGTAGATCAGCCCGTCCAATCGGATCAGAGATAAAGGCACTGTGATTGGTTGTCTCATCCATCTCCACTCGCCGCTCAGTATGGATACATCAGGGACGACACACAGCAGAGACCTGGAGGACCTGAGATAATAAAGTGTTAGATTAGCAGACAGAGTTTGGCTATTGTTGTAATTAAACACAATTGTCAAAATCTTACTATTTACTATATTTTCTTTCCATTAAAAGAAAAGACATGCTATGGGAGTAAATTGGCTCAAAATATTAAAATTAGCCAGTGTGTGAAAAACAATAATGTTGCCTGTTGCGTCTTAGAAGGTCTTAATTTGCCTGTCTACAGTTTAAGGCCTTGAAAATGTCAAACGCTAAATCAGAAAATAAATTCCTTTAATCGCTAAAGTCATGACGTTAAATGTTGCATGCATCTGCCCGTATGTTTTTTCTAGTATGAATATCTAAGCATCAATAAAGGAGTCATGTGATGCAGTTTTAAGTTTTTTTTCAAGTCTTTGGGGTGTTACAAGCTGTTAGTGCATAGATAACTTACTAAGTTGCACTAAGTTGCAAAGACTAAAGTGTCTCAAAGAGATATTCTTTCAAAAAGTTAAGACTCGACCACACCCCCCTAAAACGGCTTATTTAAACACGCCCCCAATTCTCTATGTCAAAATGTGGTAATATTTGCATAACGCAGCCCAAATATTCATGCAAAGAAAGGAGGCATTGTTTCAGTATATTTAGCAGTGTTTTATGCAGCCATTTTAGGAGATGCTGTGTGTTTCTATGCCAAAGCAAAATCGCATTATTTGGCTTTCTAAAAGTAGATGCTGTTAAGAATCATTAAGGTTGCTTACAACAGAGCAGCACAACCCAGATGTACGAATATGTGCAGCGCATTTTATGGATGACAGTTTTGTGAACCTAGGAGAATACAAAACGATGTGCAAGGGCTATTTCTAAAAAAGTGGGTAAATTCCATCTTTGCTCTGACATCCTGGCACTTCTGAATCAGCGACTGTAAGTGTGTGCTGTTAAGTATTTAAGTTTTATACTATAGAAGTCAATTGTGTTTAAGAGAGAGAGAGTGTGTGTGTGTGTGAGTGTGTACACCTGGTATTTATCATGTTATGGGTATCAAATGTCCCCAGAAGAATAGGAATACCAGTAAATTTGGACCTTGTGGGGACATACGAGCACTGCGCTTATCCCATGTTACTCTTTCAGGCTTGAACTGATGGTAAAACTACTAAAGACATTAATTGTCTTTACATTTATTTTGAAAGCTGAATTCGTGATTATGGTAAGGGGGGTTACATTTCCGATGTCTGCTTGTGAGGTTCGTCCAATCACAATGCACTGTGTCAGCTGGCCAATCAGAGCAGACTGTGCTTACTCATATAAAGCATCACATAAACCCTTTAAATTAGGATGCATATGTAAATGTAACAAAATGAAATGTTAACCCTTGTTAACCCTTTTCAGTTTAGATGTTTTCTGAACCCAGTGGGCTACTGTAATTCAGTGACTAAAGTACTAATCCGATAAATGTTTAAGTCATGTAACTTAAGATGACGGAAGTTACACCTCAATAATTTGCAGTCATTTCAGTTGCAGATCACTGCTGACCTTTTGACCTCTGACACTTGACTACAACTCTAAGAACCTCCCTAAAAGGACCTGAGAGAGACCATCATTCCATTCTTGCCTGCTGAGACAGGAATTTCGCACCACGGCATCCCTGGAGCCTTGGCAAGACGGTCACAACGGACTAAAATTATTGCACAAGGAAATGTTATATAGAAGTATTAAATTGGTTTTGTGTCTTGCAGTGACCTTGCAGACATCTAGAAGCTTGTTGTAATTTCTAAAACAGGTAATATCTGCATGCCTGCATCTACACAGCTTATTTCAATGTAAAATTGATATGGTTTTAAAAAGCCTACAAGCAAAACCATCAGTTTTGTGCTATTTTGCACCCATGATGTCTTCTTTCAGAAACAAATTCAAATATAAGAAATCTACACTTCAACAGCACTTGTTACTGATTTCTCAAAGCAATAAACCAGCATGGCCAGTCTAATTTTATCACGTTTTAGGCACTTAGACAATGCTTAATTGTAATAAACCCACTGCTGGCTGACTGCTTTAGTAACTACCTTACAATTAGCACAGCAAAAATAATCATTGTATCATTTGCAGTGATCTTGTGTCGCTCTGATATCTAAAATTGGCAAATGTGCTTCCTCACACATTTATGTAGTATGAATAGTCATTATTTGTGATATTTGTGCTTAAATGTGTAATAGGATAAATTATGAGATCTGTGGCTTGCAACGGAAGATCTTGTGTTACACAGGACTTCCTGTGGTTTACAAGAAGAGGAAGTCATAAACTGAAAAGGGCAGCTTTAAAAACCGCACATTCACAAAGCGTGTCGAATTCTTCACTCAAATAGCGTACATTTTCTGTTTAATGTGTTTGAACTGTTGAGGAATAACAAATAAATGCAGCAATGCTGCCAGCTATTGTGACAGTAGCTTGCATGTTTACAATATAGTGCAGTTTTATTAATATTAGTATTTAGGAATAATACAATACTGAATGAAAAATAATATCAAAAAATTATTTGAGCTCTGCATACATTTGGTTGACATAATTCAACATTGCTGTTTACCACTATATTTTCAATTGAATTACGTGTGAATTTTTGAGAATTAATTTTTTGGGTTATGAAACGTTCATATGTTGGTTTTGGGAGGCCCAAACAACAGGTTGACATGCATGCAAACCAAAAAACACTTTCAAAATATTTTCTTATAATATGCATTTATTTTTATCTTATTTGTTCAACGACTCCCAGACAATTCGTTTAACGATTTATTTTTCCATATTGGTTGATTTTAGTTAGTGATGCTCCAAAAACGGAACCTATAGCAAAGAATGAATATGCGGGCAATATGCTAAAGTCAACATGAACCGACTTGGGACTCCTTTTTAAAGTCAACCCTTTCTTTTGAGAGAAAATAACTTTTAGATTTTAAACTTTGCTGGATGTTTTTATTTGCTTAGAGATGTTACACACTGCATCATTTTCAAAAATCTATAACGAACACTTTAACAGTAGCTTTTGATTGTATGTAGCATAATTATCTATTTGGTAGGACGGCTTGGGTATCTGTCTTAACACTGCACCAAGTATGATAAATGCTTACCTGAACATTGTCTCTGCCTGCATGTTACCAAACCAGACTTTTAGGTGTGGACCAAAGTTTTCTCCGTGAAGCTCCAACATGGCCACATGTCCTCCTCCATTCAACTAAATCACCAAGAACATATGTTAGTGTTGTTAAGGTAAGTAACCCATTTTATTTAACATAACCCATTCAGCTCCAGTTGAAGAAATTTATTGCGTCTGGCTGGAATTCCGACCTCTAGTCCACTGATGACTGGTACAGGGCTGATGGTGGTCGGGTGACTGGTCAGACTCTCACTGAAGGTGTATTCAACCACCTCCGTTCCAATGATGGTCCAACAGGAGCCGTCATTCAGCAACACCTTATTACTTTCTTTAAGACACGGAGAGGCCTGTGAGTTGGGAATGACACGGGGGTGATTAAATGATGACACTTTTCCTATCGGGGGTGGAGCTGCTGTTTATATTTAACTGTCACTGCGTGTGTTCACCTGGAACTGTATGATTTTTTCATTAGACAGGCAAAGGTACATGTGACTACTGTCTCTGAACTGGAAAGCACATTTATGAAGCTGAGACACAGGTTCATCCACGTCTAGACATGCATGCTGCTTATTCACTTTACGTATTACCTGCAAGGAAAGAAACACAATGAACCATTTAATCTGAGCATTTTGTTCTTTTTCACATTTAACATCCTCTTAAAGAAACTTTTTTACTGAAGGAAGTGTTGTTATAGATGCTTTGCCAGAAGCAACGGGTTGACATGACAAACACTGAAATTAATTAATTGTTTCAATTGTTGCAATTATTACACATAAAAAATAAAGGTTCTTTTTTTGTCAAACGATTCCGTAATGAACATCCATAGATCATTTATATTGCACAAAAGATCCTTGAAAAAGTGTTCTTTAGTTTATTTACACTAAGAAAAAAATTATCCTGTTAAGATTCTTTGCTTTAAAAAAAACTTGAAACCTTTATATTTAAGTTTAATTGTAGAAACGTATGTCCATTTTTGTTCCCAGACTTCTGAAATTTTTATACAAGCAGACTTAATATAGGAAAAAACCATTCATCACCCTCCTATCACGTCCCCCTGCACCTGGTCCCCCGTAGCACCTGTGTGCTGCACAATATACTTGACTAGAAATCCTGCTACATAAGGGCTTGCAAACCAAAACAAACCAGTCAGCGAATTCAAACAACTAAAATAACACCGTGAAGGTCTATTCTGTTTGCTAGTCTGCATGTGGTAGTTTAAATGTGGTATTTAAACATCGTCCTTGGCATTCTGATTAAGTACTTTATCAGCAAACTGTGACGCAGGTTGGTAGCAGCCAGGCTTCCAGAAAACACCACAGGGATGAAGACCCGAACAGAATTAACTTCAGAGACATGGGTGGAAAATATGGATCAACTTGCATATTCAATTCAGAAAGTTTTTTTTTTCGAAATAAAACATGCATGCAGTTCTGTTTGGTATGGCTAGTAAATGACACATTTTACCTTTGTCTCAGCTCGGATATCTTTTAAAAAGACGATTTGGCTAACTGAGGATCATGTGATAGAAACAAAATAGGTTTTATATTTGCATGCTGTACCATCGGTGGCAGTGCCACTCCTGAGTCGGTGCATACCAGCTGAACCACACAGCCGTAACAGATGTAGCTGTCACACATGGTGTATTCACTATGAGCGGCTTGCATGTCCTCCACTGTGAAGAAACAGAGTGAGTATTAGGCGATAGCGCTGTAAGGGATGAGAAAGAAAAATAGACCTCACTCAGATACAGCCTTGGGTTCTGTATTGAGGTTAAACCCATTTATGCTATATTTGTTCCAGCTGTTGAGCACATGTTGCTGACATTTACAATCGGACCTTTAAGAATTGAGTTTTTTTGGTGACATTTCTGGGCAACTGATTTTACTCTCAAATGCAGCGAGGCGCTAAAGGTGTTCGATAGAGTTTATTTACACTGGACCTCCAGCATAGAGAATGGACCTATTTTGGCAAGTTGTTTCTAAACTCGCTTGGGTTTCTCGTGTTTATTTTAGCTACTGTGGTGAACGGTGAATGAATTACTAGAACTGAATGAGAGGCAAGAATATGTAAGAGCGAATCCGGGGTAATGGGAAAACCTTTGCAAAAAAAGTTTTCTATGCCATTGGTTTGAATTAGAAGTTAGTGTACTAATACTGTTAGAATACATGAACTACATTAGTTAAGGTGAACTAAGAATGAACAATACTTCTACAGCATTTATTAATCTTAGTTAATGTTAACTGCAGCAGTTACTAATGCAATTATTAAAACCACAAGTTTTTGTTAACATTAGTTAATGGACTGTAAACTAACAGGAACAAACAATGAGCAACTGTTTTTATTAACTAACATTAACAAAGAGCATTCATTGTTCGTTCATGTTAATTAATACATTAACTAATGTTAACAAATGAGCCCTTATTGTAAAGTGTCACCTGGTTTAAATTGACTAATGCTAAAAAAAAAAAACCAAACCTTACCAAATGCCATCTAAAAAAACAGGAAATGTAATGCAAAAAAAAATACCTAGTGTGAAAATTATGAAACCTCACTAACCAGGATTCATTACTAATGTCTTTACTAAAGGCTCATAGCTCATAGAATATTTTTCCTGTTATGTGTGTATGCAAAATAACAGAGAAAAAATACTGAATCTCAAACCTAAGTTGACAGTGAAGGCTGTCCATTGTCTCGCGCTGGCGACAAAAACCCCATCTTCCACCGCCAGGTAACGTGTACTGACCGTCTGCGACCGCAAACGGTTGAACAATGACACTTTTGAGCCTGAGGAAATACACACTGCGAAAACAGAAATACACGAATACAGACTTTTTACAAAAACTGAACCAATAGGCAAACAAAAGAAACACCATTCATAATTGAAACCCTCACTGATACCTAAACATGCACGTTCAGAAGCGGAAAGCAAACACAAATGACGGGTATACTGTGACTAATGCCAGTCTGTCCTCTTTCTCAATCTTTGTCTCATTGTCTGTCTCTCCCACAGAACGGTGAGGAATTCAGCGTCACTTGACAGCTGCTCTCAGATGTCAAGCGCCTCTTTCTTCCCCTTAGAGGCTCCCTGTGGATCCAGCAGTCAATGTCAACAGAAGATGCCCTCTTAGTGTGTACTTTAGGATCAGAAGGTTAGAGGTCAAATGTCTGAGTCCTGTGGCAATGGCTGCCGGGTGACACCAGTTAGTGCTTTGACCCCACTTCTCTTTCACAAAGACACACAAACACACTTACCCAAACTTACAAGAGTTCAGTTTCGACGTCGGTCGCCTCTTTTTGCGTAACCCCACTTAGTTCGATTAGACGTCATATTTGATTTGACGGAAATGAAGGACAGCTAAACAGTCAGTTCAATGGCTTGTTGACAAAATATTTATTATTAATAAATTCAATTTGGACAAAAACATGGGTTGTGATGATTACATTAATGCTGCACAACTTACTGAACTGATTATCCTTCTATTGCTCATGGAATCAAATTCGTTTGAATCAAGATAAGTATGGATATTCATAATTGCATACAAATGCAGACTCACGGTCAGCGTTTTTCATGGACTGCCTCTTCTGTGATGGTTTGGAGATGACTTTAATGAGTCTGCTGTTAAATGTGCCAATTTCTTGCCCTCCGCTGTGAAACATGTGCAGCAGCAGACGAAAGTGCTTTCGCTTGTCCGTATCTGAGATATACAAGGTTTTTGCGCAGGCAAACATCTGAAAGACATAAACAAGTCAGTTGTTCATTCAAAAGAGTTTGCAATTTTGAGGTTGGTATGATTTGTGTTGTTTTAAAAAAAATGTTTCTTTAGCTCAGCAAGAACAATGAAATATGTTTACTATTTAAATGAACCATTTTTAGTTTTCATATATTGTAAATTGTAATTAGCAAGTTAAAGTTTTTAATGCTTTTGAAAGAAGTGTAACATGTTTCATGCAATTATTTAATTAAAAAGAACTGTAATGTCATTTATTCCTGTAATGCAAAGCTATATATATATATATATATATATATATATATATATATATATATATATATATATATATATATATATATATATATATATTTTTTTTTCTCGAAATAAAAATCATTTGAATGCAGATTAATTTCTTGCTAATGGTAGTGCAATTATTAATTGCATCTAAAGTATGTGAGCCTATTTTGAGATCTTTTATACTTTTGTATCTTTGATACATTTTTGAAATCTCATCTGATGATTAAAATGATCTTATTTCTTTGAGTATTTAGATTTTTTTTGAGTATTTTAAAGATCATCTTCATGTACATCTATCTGCCCTAACCTGGTTGTAATCCAGGTAGAATAAACATATGATCCCATCTCCAAATCTTTCTGTACACACAGCAGTCATGTTCTCTCATAAACCTGACAGAATCTCTCCTCTTTGATCGCTGGGCTTTGGCAATGTCTCACCCTCCTGTCTGTCTGCTCCTCAAAGCTCAGCTTGAAACTGTCTGTCCGGGGATCAGCGGAGCTGTCCAGACCCATGTAACCGAAAAGCCGACAACTTGACTCTCCTAGACCTGATGCTGCGTGAATACAAATGGAAAAATTACAGTGAATTACAAGGGTAAGAATGAAGATGTTCTCTCACAGCTCACTGACCTTTGAGCTGCTCCTGTCTGAGTTTCCATCCGTGTCCAGTGAGATACACGCAAGGAGGCGGACAGAAAAACCTATGAAAATGCCAAAAAAAAAAATTTTTTTTTTTTGGATTAGACATGAAGATGTTGTGCAGTAGCTTTACTTATAAATGACCTTGCAAGTGATTAAATAATTTTAATAACACAGTTTTGGAGGGAAATAATTAGCATTTTATTCTATACATATTGGTTTCAAAGTACCTAAACAGGAAGAAAACAGTACTACTGCTGTAAAATGAATCAGTTATGTAACAATCAACTGTAAAGCAGCTCTACAGAAGACAATAACATATTCAGCTCAATCTAATTTAGTTCAAAATATCTCAATGATTTCATTTATTAGTTTAATTAAGCTATACGCAGATGTTGAGAAGACAAGTTCGTTAGTCAGTTCAATAATGATTTAATTCAGCGTTACAATGTTAACGCCATTAATCAGCTGAATTCAGTTTTAAAAAATATGTTAATAAAGCTTTTGGAACATGACAGCTGGTTTTTAGCTATATTCATTATCTGACCCAAGCTAGCTAACCAGTTGTTGGAGACCTGGTTTAATGGGTTAGTTGTTTAGCTTCAAACCAGCTTCATCGTTTCAAAAACCGTTTTAAACTGAAATGATTTTTTTCAACCTGGTCTCATAAAAATATGTACCTCTGTGAACTTTTTTGTGCAACACCATTTTTCATGCCTTACAGGTTTGTTACGTGAGCCCTGGCACATTTTCATTACGTTGATCAAAATTGTGTTGGTTCAGAATTGAAATATCCATTGAGTGTTGCTAAAAGTTAATGTTAAATCATGTTGGAATCCAAACCTAAACCTACCCAATAGTGTTAACGAATGCAAAAATGAGATAAAAACACACTTTTTAATGCAATCGTGCTATTTATGCAGATTTGAACTGTTTTGGCGAACCGTAGTTACACAGGATCAAGTACATCCCTGTACTCCATGAGCTACCGAACAAACCCATAGATATGAGGCTGGATATGTTTGATGCTAAAGTTCAAAAGCTTCAGGTTTCAAATATCCCAACATATTAATATTGTTATGAAGTCTTAACATTATATTCTTCAAGTACTTATGCAAAAAGTAAATTTGCGTGAAAAGGAATAAAAGGTTTTCATTTCTTTTGGAAACTGCAGTGATATGTACTTGTTGGTACATATTTCGTGTCTCTATAAAAAGTGCGTCAAGGTACGACCAGGTAGACTGTTTTCAGCAAGGCTCAGTCGTTAGCTAGTCAACATCTCAAACCAGCAAATAACATGTGGGTTTTACATTGTCAGCATATTTGTGCGCTTGTATATTTCACCGATAAACAATGTGAATGCACAGATGAAAATCTTTTTTACCTCTTCTCATTGCCGTAAGACTTCTGAGCAACTTTGGCATGCAAGATGATCACTGATTGGTCAGTTCTGAATTGAAGGTATTGCCTCACTGAATCTCTGTTTACTTTTGACAATGAGGAGAAATTTTGATCCTCCCTAGTGATGCACAAAGATATGTATTTGAAACTTTATGTTACAGAATCGTAAAATGGTGATAAATCCAAACGCATTCTCTCCAAAATCATGCTATTTACTCTTTGAAGTGAACTGTCTGTGCATTTCTCAGAGAACTAATAACGGAAAATGTCTACTGGTTTCAACGTTAACAGTGTTTTTGGTTGTCCTTTATGTCCGTGGTAGACCTACTGTGCTTTCTGACAGCAACGAGCAGTGTTTATAATTCAGTAATATATGAATTACAATAGTAGATATTCTGACACAAGTATGAGTGATTTTTATGTGGGTGGTTTGAATGTGTACACTTCAGCAGACGACAGGAACTTTCCAAATATTTTAGGAGGAAAAACAAAACAAGAAAACACTACATGAAACATTTAGGGCAATATATTTCAATATGAAATCTGTTTTATTCTAATTTCCGTTTTAAATCCTTTTAGGATAAATGCCAGTGGCACAGAGAAGAAACCCTGTAATATTTGTTAAAATAAGAAAACATCTCCCTTTGTGTTCTACATTAAAATGAAAATCTCATGGGCATGTTGGTGAGTAAAAATGACATATCACAGTATCACAAAATAAACAAGCAGCATGAATGTTTACAACACTGATTATAATAATGATGGAAATGTTTCTAGAGCAGCAAGTCATTAGATTAGAATGATTTCTGAAGGATCATGTGACGCTGAAGACTACGGTAATGAAAATTCAGCTTTGCATCGCAGGAATAAATTACATTACAGTATTTTTAACCAAATAATTGCAGCCTTGGTAAACATGAAACTTTGGACTTTATATGATCTGTTTGTAGTGACTCATTTTAAATCATCTTATTACTTAGATTCTCAGTTCTAAACAGTTCTGGGAGCTTTAATTCCACTGATTAAGACCCCAAGGATATAAATGTGATATTTCCCAGCAGAGTGAAGTGCTTTAATTGAAAGTCACTTAATTCCCCAGCCTTAGGACGTTTCATTCAGTCTGCCCAGATTTTTATTTGAGGCCTTCCCAGGAGGATACAGGGTCAAAGGGGCGCTGATGTTATTTCCCACTTAGAGTGTGTTAGAATGAAGGTCAAAATACATCCCAGTGTTTGGCTTTTTTTAATTATTGCACAAAAACGTTTTAATACGTCGTACGGTTAGTTAACACGTTAATAAGCTTTACTTTTTCTAAAAACATTTTGTGAGGTTTTCTTCTAGTTGCAGCATATGCACTTTCCTTCATGCAAACCGTACACTAGTGAGTTTTTTGATGACCACCCTAACGCAGACCACGTTAATATTTCACAGGAAGCCTATAAAGAAAACAGCATCACTGTAAATTTAATTAAGACCGATGAAGTCAGTTCTGTGTTCACTAAAGGCGCTTCAAGAGCCGGTGCATCGGTCGTGGACTAAAGCAGAACCGCAAGGAATTTCTGTAGGCTCACTGAAAGAAAGCGTTAATGTTCTCTCTCCTGCTGCAACCCCCCAAAGAAATCCTGCCTGCTCTTCCCATCTCGGACGGGGGTGGGACCTACGTTTTAAACGTGCTCTGTAGATTTAATACCTGGCCAATGTCTTGACTCTTCACTCTATGCTTGAATAATAGCCCGGAGAGGTCACCACTCACCTTAAGGAACTGTTTGACTTTTTAAACAGGCTTTCTGAACGGCTGCCGCGTGATTGTGTCGCATTTTTGGATACCGCTGCCCTCTTCTACAGGAGAGACTGTACCTGTGTCATTACCTGAGGTGAGGGAAGCACGCGTCCGACGTGTACAGGTGAGACACTTCTATCGAGTCCACAGTGGCCAGCCCTGGAGAATTAGAGAATTAAGGGGAGAAATGCGTTGTTGTTAGCGCTTTAATTGTCTCGTGGACTAATGACTGTCTGTTTAACGACCTGCACGGTGACCTTCTAAAAAAAGAAGCGTATTATTTCGGGAAAAAACTGGCAGTTGTGAGACCGTTGAACGTAGTGAATGTGAGAAATGTGCTTAGCTAAACATTTCTGTGCTATTTTTAAACGATGTAACGTCCCGAGGTTAATGTTTCCCTCAACAATACAAATAGTAATATAGCTACACGTTACATTATTTATGTATAATTGAATGAGTTTTTTTTTTTCCGTCGTTTAAATTTTTGGAATTAATGCCTGTCACGAGATTTAATTAAAATATATACTTTATTTGATATTTTATTTTTATATTTTGGCGTTGGCATGATCGCATCACGTGTTTTTTTTTTTTTTTTTTGTTACCCGCGAAAAGTGTATTTATTTAAAATGGCATCGTATTATTTCCGCTGTCTGTATATCGTGCACAGCATGCGATTTTTTTCTGTATTAATGAAATATTATAATGTTTTACTACCAAAGCATATTGTGGAAAAATGTCTCCCACAATGCAGTGCTCTTAAACTGGCCTTCAGTTTCAAGTAAATTGGAAGCTATGCCGTCTACCATTTTCTGTATATTTTTTCCCCTCAGTATTTGTTCGGAAAGCAAAAAAAAAAAAAAATTAATTTAGACAAAGTTTAATTTAATTGCAACATTTTGGGATAATGATAGAATGGCATGGAGCATCATGAAAATTATTCCTGCTATAAGAGCAATTCTTATATAAAAACTATATTTTACTCTTCTGAATGTTCTGTTAATACATAAATCTGTGATCGTACACAGCATATACTGTGCAGTAAGTAGTAGTATTCCCTTCCAAACACAGCCAAGATCTGAACGAAACTAAATATAGATCAGGATCTAACACACTGCCTGTGTCTCAAAACCTAGCGAGCTGCCAACCTAAACAGCATACTTGGGCATCATGCTTTTCACGGTGCTATCTAGATAGGCAGCTCACCAGGTTTTGCTGCACAGCCACATGCTTTAGGTGCGCAGTGGTTGGCTGGAGGCAATATGCTATTAGTAGCAAAGTGTCACATCTGCTTCCAATCCCACTTTAACAAGAAGCTGCTGTTAGTTAATCTAACTGTGCTCTGAAGCTGTCAGTCAATCGACTGCCAAAGAAACCACGCTTGTCATTTTCCTCCATTTGCCCTCCTCCTCTTATGCTCCTGTCTTCTCCCTCACTCTCTCACACTGGGTTTTTCTTTGGTCTGTCTGTGCCCCATGTCAAGCTGAGAGAAATGTTTACACTGCGGGGCTTTACCCCATGGAGATCCCTTTGGGCGAAAGCTTGGATCCGGCAAGCTTAAACAGTATTATAAAGATATATATACAGCACACTGGAAGAAAGTGTTCCTTTTCCTTTTTTTTTCACTGCCGGCCACCTTTTCTTACTTCTCCAAGTTACTCCAGTGTGTGCATATGGTTTCTCTCGGTTTAGGTTCCTCAGGGGAGCAGTCATTTTTATTCTTCCACATACAGTTTATAATGACTGTTCTCCCATCCATTTTTTCCCCTTAATTTTTTACAGTTCAAAATAATAATAATAATAATAGTGAAATTAAAGTGAAATATTAATAAGAATAACAACAACGATAATAATAAATGAAAGGAAATTCATGCTTAATATGTTATTTATATTGTAAATGTTTTTCTCTCTTTCTTTATTTCTTTTCATTAAATGACATACAATTATTATATAATTAAAAAAAAAAAAAAAAAAAAAAATATATATATATATATATATATATATATATATATATAAACAAATAAAGATTTATTTAGGAGATTTATTTTGCAAATCACAAAGATTACAAAATAGACTTTCTAATGCAAAATATAATTTATTTAGATGTCATTTATATCTTAAAACCATTACATAGTTTTTTTTTTTATATTCATACAATTTATTTTACATGTAGATATATTTAATACATATTTTTCTTAAATATATATAATCGTTGACCAGCACTAAAAATACATAAGTAATACAATATAAATAAAATGTAAAATCATTTTCATCTGAAAAAATGCTCACTATTTTTAACATTGTTATCTTTTATTATTTTCATTAATACCTAAATATTATGTAATAAATATTCCTATTATTATTTTGTAAAATAAAATTCCCACCATTGTTAACATGATTCTCTTTTATTATTCATAAATGTTTAATAAAAGCGTATTATATTAGAAATATGATAAAATGTTAATAAAAATACATTCATCTCATATACTTAAAACACTGGACACAATATATCGCACTGACCTGTTTCTGTATCCCCTTTCCTTTGGTGCTGCATGTCATTCAGGTGTACAACTGCCACTTTGAAATCTTCATAAACTCTTCTATAGTGCCAGACACTACACTGCTGGTAATGCCAGATGGTTTAACTTTATTCCATCGTTTCTCAATAGAGTCCTGTTGTGAGAAGACTTCTCCATCTCCATTTCCAATAACTGTGTTATCAGCCTCCTAGGAGTATTTGTAAATCTATATACGTGTTTGTTTTCAGAGATAGCCACCTGTACTCAGGTGCTGAATTCTCACGCCTGCCTCCACGTGGCAAGCGCTTGAACACAAAACGAGGCGTAAAGTCCAAACAGAAATGAATGTGGGCGACGTTTAGCGCAGATGATGATTATTTCGCGGGAGTAAAACGTTGACACCAAACACAGTATCTGGCTTTTGCGATACGAACTGGAAAAGCATGCAAACAGGAATCATGGTTGAAGAGGATAAGTGATTTTACACAAGTTAGTAGTGATGTGGTCACATGGAATGTGCATTATTTCCAGACGGAGGGCCTGAAATTGTGAAATATGGAGGAGGTGTGTTCATTAAATCAGCAAACCCATTTACAAGGGGGTGCATGTTCTTCAAAGCCAGTTGAATGGAAACAGTTTATCAGTAAAATATCAGCACATGCTAATGGATTGGAACAACAGCACCTCTTTGTGTGCCTGCTAGACGTGCTCCATAATATAGTGCAGTTAAATATGACATTGGCTCCCATCCAAAAGCCAGTAATGATGCTATATTCTCTGTAAACATACCTCTTAAATCTTCTGAATCTGCTTATATGATGAGTGTGACCGTACAGTGCTGAAATAATCAAAGCCAAGTTACGGGCCTCGGCAGCTCATGCACACACACAAGCCTAATGTACACATATAGCACAGAGCATTCATTGTATTGGCTCACAAGGGACTGAAGTCTGCCTCAAACCTGGATGCCTCTGAAACCGACAGTCATGTGCAGAGTCTTTATCAAGGCTGAGAGAAACCACAAACCAGTCCTGGTCACAGAGGTCACTTTAAATCTCGTGCTGAGAGAAGTAGAGAAGAATGTATGCATGTGTGATCTTTTCCCTTTTCATTTTTGAATTTGAATGAGGTTAATTCACCTTTAAATGAACATTATGTGGTTATTTACTTGCGCTGTATTTCAAATCAGTTACATTTAAGCTTCCAGACTGATCAAAAATAAAAACAGAGGATTTTATACTAGTTCTTTGATACATACTATGGATAAAAATGATTGCATTTTGCCTTGTAGAAGATTTGTGAATACTCTCACGTCAACAATTGATTCAAACAATGCTTTATTTACTTGGTTAAACCTATAGTACAACAGTAAAAGTGTAAATTATTATTGCAATTAGACTTTACTTAGCTATTTTATATTTTAATATATTTTAAATCGTAATTTATTCATTTGATGCAATGCCGTCTTTTTCAGCACCATTAAGTCTTCTGTTTTGCTTCTTAATGTTTAAAGAAGCTTTGAATTATTTGAAATACTTTTTTGTTACAATATAAAATATATTTACCATCACTTGTAATCAATTTAATATGTCACCACCAAATAAAAGTTTCAATTTATTTCTAAAATAAAAAAAAAAATCAATGACCCAAACATTTGGCCTTAAAAAGGATTTGAGAGAAATGTCAAAATAGTATATTCATTGCATAAAGCTTTGGCATGACTTTGCAAATATATATTCGCAATGTAGTGCATTTTGTATAGACAACCTTTATGGTACTTTACATGGTGTTGATTGACATGAGGGGGGATAAATGAGGGCAGAATGTACATTTTTGTAAGCACATCAGCCTTAACTACAATGCCTGTACCGCTGAAATGCTGTTTTTAATTGAAAAGCACTAATCTGCCAGACTGTTTATCTGCCGAGTTCAAAGACAGTAACAATTCATGCCAAACCATGACACACTCCTCCATTCTGTGGCCCACTGATAGTGATAACCCTTATCAGGCCTTTGGAGAAGCAAATCCCTTTTTGAAAGCCAAAGTGACTGACAGCCCGCCGTTTACAACGCCAGCGTCCCAGACGCTGTTATTTTCCAGCAATTACTTCACACAGCGTTTGAACTTGGTGCCTGTGTTGAAGTGATCGGCCCAAAAGTCTATTAACTCTTCCATGTTAACGGCCTGTTTAGAATTGCTGCTGTGGACCATCTGTTTGGTGTCGCCGTTTTATTGCGAGCTCAGACTGGAATGTATGGCTGCTTTTAAAGCGCAGATTTCCCTTGACCTGCAATTTCTTTTCTCCTCCTACAGCCAGTGGGATTTTTGCGGTAAGATTGGGCCTTTGTCGACGAAACATGACACGTGCGTTGGTGTATGTTGGTGTGCTAATAGCCCTAATGGCTGCGACGGAAGCAAGACCTAAATCAGGTTGGTTAAACCGCCGTCATAACACTTAAAAATCTATCTTGGCAGTAAGGCAAGCAGTCAAGAGTCTGTCGATTACGGTAAGCATTTAGTGGTTGCACAGTTGTGTTGTTACTGGCAAACCAGACAACCATTGTAGATTTTTTTTTTTTTTTTTTTTTTGCCAACTAGATCTAGGGTTCTAAGCTACTTCAGGATTCAGATTTAATATGCAAAACTAAATATATATTAATATAAGCATGAACTGTATAGGTATATGTATATATCTAACCATAATGAGGCTGAAAAATATTATGAGGTTTCTAAATGTCTCTTGAATAGTTTCATGCTCTTTTCATGCTGTTTTTAAACTTTTAGTTTATGACATTTTCAAAACTTTCAAATTTCAGTCAAACTTGGCACTGATATTGGAAAACACTGTACACTCTTAAAATAAAGTAAGTTCTGCCATTGAAGAACCATTTTTGGTTCCCCAATGAATTAACACTCTTTCCTTAGTTTTATTTTAATAATAAAAAAAAAAATGTTTGCATTATAAAGAGCCTTTTATGCATTTGGAAGTTTCCGTGGGTGTTAAAGGTTCTCCAAAACATATGCCAACAAAAACTGTTATTTTGTGTAACTTTTGTTTCCATGCATGTTAAAGTTTCTTTATGGAACCATCGATGGCAATAGTCTACTCTTGTTTTTTCTTTTCATCCATTTTTCACAGCTGAACCAAAGTGTAAATCTGGCCCGGTCGACCTTGTGTTCATCATCGACGGCTCCCGCAGCGTTCGTGCCCATGAGTTCGAGACGATGCGCAAGTTCATGATAGACATCATCCATGAGTTGGACATTGGCCTGGAAACTACAAGAGTTGGTGTGGTCCAATACTCCAGTCAAGTCCAGAACGTGTTTTCCCTCAAAGCCTACAGCAAGCCTGCTCAGATGGTCAAAGCCATCAACGAGATCATTCCACTGGCTCAGGGCACCATGACCGGCCTGGCCATCCGCTATGCCATGAACGTAGCCTTTTCTGCTGAAGAAGGTGCCCGTCCAAACGTCCCCCACGTAGCAGTAATCGTGACAGACGGTCGTCCTCAGGACCGCGTGGCCGAAGTGGCAGCTGCTGCGAGGGAGTCTGGGATTGAGATCTACGCCGTTGGGGTGGCCAGGGCTGATATGACCTCACTGAGAGCTATGGCGTCTCCACCGTTTGAGGATCATGTGTTCCTGGTGGAGCGCTTTGACCTCATTCACCAGTTCGGCCTTCAGTTCCAAGACAAGCTTTGTGGTAAAGTGTGATATATGCTCTACATTGGTGAAAGGACCTAGTCATGAAAGTTGAACTCAACCTTTTTAGCTTTTAACCTCAAACCTCAACTCAAAGGTGTAATTTCTTCTTAGCAATAACAAAGGATGTTCAGTACCATGCAAATAGTTTAGGGTCGGTTAATGTTGCTGGCGATTTTAAAGAAGTCTCTTGTGCTCACCAAGGCTACATTTATTTGAGAAAAATGAAGTAAAACCAGTAATATTGTAAAATATTACTGTAATGAAAAAAAAATCAGATTTCTGCTTGAATATATTTTAAATTACCATTTATATCATGCAAAGCTGAATTTTCAGCATCATTTCTCTAGTCTTCAGCATCACATGATCCTTCAGAATCATTCTAATATGCTAATTGTGCTATTGTGAATAAAATTATAAAATATTTTTTTATTTTCTAGAAATCTATGACAAATAGACAGTTCAAAAAAAGTAATCTTTACTGTCTTTACAGTAATGTCTTTACTGTCACTTTTGAATTATCCGTTTAATTATGAATTTAATGCACTCTCACTACATAAAAGCAATAATTTCTTTAAAAATAACTGTTAATTTTTTTATGTTGTAATTAAATTAAATCAAATAAAAATAATAAATAATCACAATATTTTTTTTTGTCATCAACAATTATATGCCATTTTTGTGAGAGCAGAAGTGAATAAAAAATATTTTCAGAAGCTAAAGCAAAAACTGTGAACACTGGTTGAGATTGGTTTCACATTGGTTCATATTGTCCTTTCGAGCTTTAAATCTGTCCTACCTTTGAATTTTTTTCTTGTTGAATATCCTGTTTCAAATCTTATACAATAAACATAAATCTTGCGTGGACTTTAAGCACATGAATGCTGTTTCTTTTGCATCCTGTGGACGCAATGATTTAGCTTTTCTTGCTAGCTCAGTGCTCACGTGTGTTTGTTGGATTCGCAGGGATGGACTTGTGTCTGGAGTCCGATCACGGCTGTGAGCACATCTGTGAGAGCTCGCCTGGCTCCTTCCACTGTCTGTGCCTGCCTGGATACACGCTCAACGAGGACGGCAAGACCTGCACACGTGTGTAGCCTCGCTAATCACACATCATCATAGAAGTATAACAATTATCATTCCATAGGTGCTCAACAGGTGTGTGTTTGCTTTGCAGCCATTGATCTGTGTGCTGAAGGGAAGCATGATTGTGATCAGATCTGTATCGCTTCACCCGGGTCATTCACTTGTGAATGTAACAAGGGATACATGCTCAACGACGACAAGAGAACCTGCACAAGTCAGTGAGACACAAGTGATATCTGCTTAATGATTTAGTGCAGTGTGTACTTCTACTTTTTTGTACACAGAATGGTTATGTTTGGAATATCATACTACCATAATATTCATACTATTTTTGCTTTATGCATACTGAACGCTGTATGCAAATATTCTGTATTCATGGAATATTTCAACTGCATTTGCAAAAATGTGCAGCATGCAATATATTTTGTGCAGTATGCAGTTGTATATACGCTAGTATTCCATTTTGAAAACAGTCAATGGAACTTACTGTAAACTAAACGTACACCTTTTCTGCTATTCTACAACACAGTGTATTGTTTCTCAACACGTAGTATGCTTACTTGTACATTTAAAAGCAAACTTAAAGATCCCATGAAATCGCTTAATGAGCATATTTGACATGACTTTTTTTAAATTTTATTTTAGTGTTATTTAAATACTATTACAGTATTTATTAATATTTTGATTTTACCTTAATATATATATTTTCAGTTTTCGGTTCCACTTTATATTAGGTGGTCTTAATTACTATGTACAAACATTTTACATTGTACATTTTTTTTTTAAATACCTATATATAATTATTAATTAATTAAGTTTTTCATTTAATATTATATTTTATTTTTAGTTTTTCAATAAAAAAAAAGTTTTAGTTTTAGATATGAAAAACACTTATGAAGCACTCTAGCCTATCCTAACAAATCGACATGAACTAAAACCCAGAAAGCTCCAGTCCGGTTTTCATGGGGTTTACTCACCTGATTTACTCACTTATAAATCTTCTCTCGTCGTTCTCTGCCTGTTTCAGTGATCGACTACTGCTCGTTTGGCAATGATAGCTGTGAGCATCAGTGTGTCGGTGTGCTCAACGGCTTTAATTGTCGCTGTAACGAAGGATACTCGCTCAACGATGACCTGAAAACCTGCACAAGTTAGTGAGAGCAATTCCCTGCAACTTACAATGCTTTTTCAAATATAAAAAGCGGATGCTATGTAGTATTACAGCATATTAATACAGAGCAGGTGATGTAAAACAAGTAAAAATAATAAATGTTTGCATAGTATGCTAGTATCGCCAAATGCAAACATTAATAGCGTTGAATTTTGCATGTGTTTTACCATCACCAAAGTCTCATGCATCTTTCTGCCTGTTCTAGTGATCGACTACTGTTCATTTGGGAATGATAGCTGTGAGCACGAGTGTGTGAGTGTGCTTCAGAGCTTTTATTGCCGCTGCCATGAAGGATACACACTCAATGAGGATGAAACAACGTGCACAAGTTAGTGAGGCCCACGGATACGAATACAATTCACATATGGAGGACTCACAAATACTACCCACAACGCTACAAACCTATAATTACATGCCAGACACAGACACTCTCCTAACTAACATTTTTCAAACACATGGAACAGTTTCTAATGCAAAGACAAAGTTCGCAATTTCATTACAGCTTCCTCTTGGCTGCATTATGCTGCTATAAAACACACTTGCAGTACTTATCTATGCATTTCCTCTTGTGACCAGCTGGTTTATCTATTAAGCCACTGAACAAAAACAGCGTGTTTTAGTGTTTAAGCTTCTGGTTCTGTGCAGGTTTTATAGTAAATTGTAAAAACAGCCAAATAGTAGAACTTTTTTGGTTCATGAGCAATATGGGGAAACTGCTTCACATCGAGTAGCTTAGCAATTCAAAAACAAGTTACTTTGTTAAAAAATAGTATCTTTAAAAATAGTTTAAATTATAGTTTAACATTTTTACCATGTTGTAGTTGTTTTTTTTTGTAGTAAAAAGTAGCTAACTCAGCTAAAACTAATAGTATCTGGCACAAAACCATTTGTAAGCAATGGCTTAAAAATCCTGCGATTTAGCATTTTTCTACGCCACTCTGCTATGTTAGCACAGGAAGCATATTTTTGTTACCGTATCTTAACAGGAAATTATGTAACCTACTATTTGTTAGCTATGCTACAAGCTATTCACAGAAAATAACTAACTCAGCAATTAGTAGTAGTTATTTGGCACAAAACTGTGATTTAGCATGTTCATGCTACATTACTGTTTGTTAGTAAAACTAGCTTGCTGCTGGACAAATACACTGTTTTGAAGGCAATTAAGTTGCTGTCATGCTACTGAAAATGTAGTTAAGTTAATAGTGTTGCAGTGTTTAATACCTTTTTACTTATTACAAAATATATGAACATTTAAATACAATAAAGCAATGCACAAAAATGTATAAAGTACTAATGTTTTACACAGATTAAAGAGCAAAAGAAGTAAAACACCAATATGGATCACAGTACCTTTGTTAATACTTTAACATTATCAATGAATAAAAAGCTACATTTGCTACATTAGTTAATCTTTATTAAAAATAAAACAACACGTAATTTGTTAGCTCAAAAAAAGCAGTTTATAACACAATTTATAAATTAATTTAAACAATGATTCAATGATTTAAACAATGGTTCAATGATTGATTAATGAATGTTTAGAAGAATTTTTCATTTGCTGTTTAATTAATTAATTAACTAAAATTAAATAGTAGCTTACAGCGGTGTTGTGCATTTAACCAGTAAAAGGGAAAAGTGTTATGATAGGCCTACATTCAAAATTCTAAATCATCTTTAATAAATAATTTTTCATTTTTTTTTGGTGTCTACGATAACAATACCGTGCATAGTTTTAGCAGCTTAAATGTTAAAGGATAAACACAGCTTGTAGTTTACTTTGATGTGGTTTGCTCTTCCTGCTTTGCCAAAGCTTTTCTCTCACTGTTCTCTGCCTGTTCTAGTGATCGACTACTGCTCATTTGGGAATGATAGCTGTGAACACGAGTGTGTGAGTGTGCTCAATGGCTTTAACTGCCGCTGTAACGATGGATACTCACTCAACGCTGACAAGAAGACCTGTACAAGTTAGTGAAGTCCATTGTCAGTTTGTACATTCACAGATTTAAAAGGAATTCATTTTTACTTCACATATTTCTTAATTGTTTACCATCGGTGTTGGGTCCAATTGTTAAGATGCTAGTTTGAATATCACCAGATGTGGATCCCGTTGGGTTTAATATCCTTAATATATCCTTCCTCGTATTGCTCTCTGTTCTGTCTCAAAGCACTGAAAGCTCTGTAAAAGATTTCAGATGTTTGTCCACAGTTGGGAATTGGGAATCAACGGCATCCTTTTTTTCCCTCCAAAACAGCACATAAATGTCTGAATAATGTCTGAGCATGTGATGGCCAAAATGAGTTCTTAACCTTAAACATGGAAAACAATTGGGAAACAATTGGAAGTAAATATGGTTTAAAGTATCTAAACGTTGTAGTGCAAAGGTTATATATAAAAAAATATCTAATCCATATTTAGTGATCGATTACTGCTCATTTGGGAACGATAGCTGCGAGCACCAGTGTGTGAGTGTCCTGAAAGGCTTTCACTGCGTTTGTAATGACGGATACACACTCAACGATGACAAGAAGACCTGTACAAGTCAGTGAAGGCAGAACATCCTTTTGCTTACAATCAATCCTAAAAATAAATTTCGTTGCTATTTTCGCAATTGTTTACCATCTATATTTAGGGCCATCAATTGCTAAACTGGTAAGAGTGTTTCCAGTTTGAACATTTTGTGCATTCAAGGCAGTTTGGAAAGGATATATTTAGAAGACACAACATCACCACGCAATTGTAATTTCTAGCGGCAAAATTCATTGTAGTGAGAAACCATACAGCCACATTGGAGCATCAGTATCAAGTTTTTCAAAACAACAATACTATATACAAGAAGCCCTACTGTCATATTAATGGTAAACAATTGAGAAAAATTCGGAAGAAGCAAAGAAACTTTACTTTAAAACACCCACATTTCAAAACAGTAATACATTCGGTTCAACATGTCATGTCCTTGAATTCTAATACATCTAATTCATATTTAGTGATCGATTACTGCTCATTTGGGAACGATAGCTGCGAGCACGAGTGTGTGAGTGTCCTGAAAGGCTTTCACTGCGTTTGTAATGACGGATACACACTCAACGATGACAAGAAGACCTGCACAAGTCAGTGAAGGCTTACAATCAATTTATGTATTAACTTATTTCTCAGTGTTTTTCTCAGTTGTTATATTTGGGCCATCCATTGCTAATCTTATAATAACTTTTCTAAATGGTGGAGTGTTTCCAGTCTTTAACGGTGCTGTATGTAAGTTTTTGACTCTACTTAAGCATAAAATACCCTAATATGTTTGCAGATAGTTAAGAAGCATGCTAAGTGAACAAAACAATGCTACACTCAGTTATTATTCTTTGAAATTGTGCATCACAGGCCGTACTGTCGCTCTCTGTTTTAGTTTGTGTAACAAGCCCACTGCCAGTTTACCCATTTGTATTGACGTCGAGAAACACAGCATACTTCATCATCATTTGAAGTCGTTACTGTTACTGTTGTTGTTCTGAATTTAGACTTGGGGCCCAGTAAGAGCTGTCATTTTATTTGCAAGACAAATTCTCCACCATATTCATAAACAACTGAGAAAATTTGAGAACTATATGAAAGAAGGAGTTTGGTGATGTTTGGTCATGTTCTTTAAACCCATCTAATCCATATTTAGTGATCGATTACTGCTCATTTGGGAACGATAGCTGCGAGCACCAGTGTGTGAGTGTCCTGAAAGGCTTTCACTGCGTTTGTAATGACGGATACACACTCAACGATGACAAGAAGACCTGTACAAGTCAGTGAAGGATACATGTTAAAGCTCTACACGCATACACCTAAACATACATAAGAGTATCCATAATCCCAATTTAATACAAGTATTAAGTATAATTTATAAATCCATGCTTAACTGAAAAAATCCATAAAATAAACATAATAGCATTTTTACAAGTTTCCTTTCTATGCTTCTTCCTCTTACAAACATTTTGCTCTTTGCCAACTACTTTGGCTGCTCGTCTTACTCCAAATTTTGAGCTTCTCTGCTTCTTTCTGCCTGTTCTAGTGATCGACTACTGCTCGTTTGGGAATGATAGCTGCGAGCACGAGTGTGTGAGTGTGCTCAAAGGCTTTAACTGCCGCTGTAATGAAGGATACTCGCTCAATGACGACCTGAAGACCTGCACAAGTTAGTGAGGGCAACGTATAGAACTCACACACATGTACTATTATGCACGCTTTGCTTTTGTGGAAGCCCATTTCTGCTTCAGAGGAAAAAATATAATGGATAAATTGAGGTATACATTACCGCTGGAATTTTTTTTTGGTTTTTTAAAGACGATACATTTATTCAGCATGGATGGATTAAATTGATCCAAAGTGATAGTTAAGACATTTCTATAGTTTCTATTTTATTTTTTCTATTCACCAGAGAATCTTAAGTTTATCAGCAGCAAATGGAGTAATGATGCTGACAATTCAGCTCTGATAGCAGAAATAAATGATAGTTTAAAAATACATTCAAATCAAAACAGTTAAATTGTAATAACATTTCGTAATTGCATTTCTAATATATGCCTTATATCTTGGTGAGCATAATGGACGTCTTTCAAAACCATTACAAAATCTTACCAACCGCAAACTTTTAAAGGTAATTATACATTTTAAATTAACAAGATCAAGACTGGGAGATGTAAATAAATTAAAGTCACAAAGGTTTAATATTATTTTTTATTTTGTGAGGCAGAAACTGGCTTCAACAGGTTTTGCTGGCTAACAGCATCCAGCCAGCACTAACAGCAGGGACAAAACATACAAAACATCAAAAGGGCATTAAAACAACCACAAAATAAACACATCTGCTACATTCTGAACATCCTACCCCTTTTGAACCGGCTGGTTTAACCGTTAACATTCTACTTCCTAACCGTTTCATGTCAAAATAAGTGAAGCAACTTAAGGGTGATTGTCTCTCTGTAATTTGAGACACAAAGTGTGAACCGTTTTTACTGTTTTCTGTGATTTTTTTAAAAAAAAGTGTGTTTCCTACCATTCTCTTCCTGCTCTAGTGATCGACTACTGCTCATTTGGAAACGACAGCTGCGAGCACGAGTGTGTGAGTGTCCTGAAAGGCTTTCACTGCCGCTGTAAAGATGGATACACTCTCAATGATGACAAGAAGACCTGCACAAGTTAGTGAGAGTAACACACATACACTTCCAGACCCATACACACAACACTAATCCTGCACTGACTTGGCATCAGGCTCTTTAAATTATTCGGCGACCATAATGTAAAAAGTTTCTTAAAATGGACAGTTGCTCTTCTATATAGCCTGTGTTTTATGAGAACCTATGTTTTATTGGTAGGTTGATCTCGCATGGCTAGTGTTTGGGTCAAGGTTAAATGTGTTTGCGGATGCTTTTGTTGCCATTCCAGTTGTTTGAAATTTAACCTATTCATTACAATATCACATTTAATCCCTTTTTGAAGTAGTTATTGGACGTTTAATCACTAAAACACTATTGCGTTTGTTTTTGTTTCTCAGTGATTGATTACTGTTCATTTGGGAATCACAGTTGTGATCATCACTGTGTTAGTGTGCTCAATGGCTTCTTCTGTCGCTGCAATGAGGGATACACTCTTCAGGAGGACGGAAAGACCTGCCAGTGTATGTATGAAGCTCCAGACAGGTGCCGCATTATAGACGATAAGTGTTTTATGTATTAAAATACAGGTACTGTCTGTTTTCCTTGTTTAAGATGCAAATTAGTAGATTTTCACAAGCAAATGCATAAAATAAGTTTTAAAAGCAGAGGTGGAATTTTCTTAGTGCATATCAGTGTTTGTATTTCATTGCATGCTTTTTTATGTAATTGCTTTTCAAGAGCAAAAGGTTTACTTTTAAAATGATCATTGAGGCTTTCACAGCATTTGATGTATGGTGTGATTTATTGACCTTGTAAGTTGATTAACAGATTAATCTAGGTCATAAAGCTATTCAGTTCGCAAATATGCTCAAATTACTCGACACGGTTTGATTACTTGGCTGAAACTCTTTTAAAACGGTTCAAAATCAGCTGGCGCGGAAACGAAGCGCCCCCTCTTTAAGCCTGATGGCCTTCCCAGACCTTGGCCTTGAACAGCTGGAAAGGCCAAAAATATCAAGTGTGTCGTTTATCATTTGTTAAGTTTACCTAAAGGCTCAGGACATTTGCTTTAAAGAGCCCGGTCATTCCTTCACCAGATTTCCGCTTCTCTGTTACCGATTTAATATATGGCAGAAATAAAGTTTTATTCACATTCTTTGGAATAGATTTTTGGGATTGATTAAATGCATACAAACAAATAGTACACTATTATTCAAAAGTGTAGTTGTTTTTTTATGTTTTTGAATTTTTCGCTTTTTTTTTTTTTTTTTTTTTCGAGGTTGCATTTATTTGACCCAAAATACAACAAAGCAACAGCAATGTTGTAAAATATGAAAACATTTTCTATTTGAATATATTTTAAAATCTAATTTACTCCTGTCAAGTCAAGTCAAGTGGCTTTTATTGTCATCCTGTGATGTGAAGCTGAATTTTCACCATCATTACTCCAGTCTTTAGTATAACACGATCCTTCAGAAATCATTCTAAGATGCTGATGTACAATACATTTTCATTGTTATTGTCAACAATGATGAATAGATCTTTTGTAACTTTATGTCTTTACTGTCACTTTTAAATGATACATTTAGTGATGAATTTAATGCATTACTCCAGTCTTCAGTTTCACATGATCCATCCTTCACTTAAATCACATTCCTTTTTTCACCTCATGAATCCCATTCGTGTATTTTTATTGTGGTGTATGAAACGTTCTTCATGTTTATGTCTTCTGCAGCGGATAACCTGTGTAACACAGTGGAACATGGTTGTGAATACCAGTGTGTGAGCACTCCGGGATCATACCACTGCATATGTCCTGAGGGCCACGTGCTACAGGACGACGGCAAGAGCTGCGGAAGTAATGCACAGCCCTTATTATAGCTGAGATGATCCTAAAGTTTGTTTTAAAAGGGGAAATGCCTAAAGCTGAATTCCTAAAACTGCAAAAGTATAGATTGGTGTCTTCATAAACTGCATGCATTCTGTTGCTAGAGGTGAAGTGTACTTAAAATACTTTATTATATCTCAGTTTAACATTTAGAGACCTTGGCTTAATATCGCCCATATGCATTTTTTCGAAACCCTCAAGCAAAATATAAAGTTTGTGAGTTTAAGAAGTATTTCTGCAAGGGAAAGCAAATATGAAGCTCAAAATTAGAAACGTCATCTTTGAAAATCCCCACCTTCTCTGCTAATGGAATTTTTTTTTTAATTCACGTCTGTTCATTTCTCTTGCCCTCTCTAAGCCTGTCGATCCTCCAACATCGACCTGGTCCTCTCATCAGCGGTTCCAGGCGTGCGGCATGGGACTTCAAAGCACATCATAGTTTGTTAACCAGGTGGTGGATCAGCTGGACGTCTCTCCCTAAGGAACGCAGCATTAAGGTGCGTCAGTACTCAAGCCGAGTGCGGACAGAGTTTCCGCTCAGCATGTATCAGACAAAAGAGGAGATCAAAAAGGCTGTGATGAATGTGGAATACATGGAAAAGGGGACCATGACAGGCTTGGCTCTCAAACACATGGTGGAGAACAGCTTCTCTGAGGCCGACGGAGCACGTCCTGCTGATAAGAACATCCGACGGGTTGGCCTGGTCTTCACTGATGGGCGATCACAGGATGATATTCAGGAGTGGGCCAAGAAAGTCAAGGATGCCGGTATTGTTATTTAGGGGTTGAAGATAAAAGCGGTATTCAGAATGAAAGTGGCACTCAAGATCACTTTATAATACAAATATTCATTAAAAAAAATAGATGTTTCTTAAATTTAGCAAAAAAGCTTTTAATTTTAATTTTATTATTATTGCTAGAAAAGATAAAAAAAAATACAAATATTTTATTGTTTTATATTTTTAATTAATTTATTATATTAAAACATTGATAAACTATTTTAATTTTATTAGTACAAGAATAATAGTTTATTGCTGAAGATTAGACAAAAATAAATAGTTCAATCCCAAATTTCCCCAAAATCACAAAACTCTAAATAATAATAACTATAATATAAAATAAATAATTTAAAAAACACACACACATATACAGGTATATATGCTCTTGTTTATTGATGTTGCAGGTATCACCATGTATGCTGTTGGTGTGGGTAAAGCCGTTGAAGATGAGCTGAAAGAGATTGCCTCTGAGCCCATGGAAAAACACTTCTTCTATACCGCAGACTTCACTGCCATCAGCCGAATCCTTTGGAACCCTCCCAAGCTCAATGTCTGTGCAGGTGCGTTTAAAAGACTGAGAACACGTATACCACATCTGAATCATCTGCGCTAGATGGCGCACAGTATTTTGTTCAATAGCACCATCTAGAGCCTGAAGTAAACACACACATGCAATGTTCACATAAGGAGGCGCCAATGAGTATTCAATGCAGGCTATATATTCCTTATAATAGAATGCATAAAGTACCAGTTTAGGGAAATTATTGATGATCATTATACTGGATATTGTGTTCATTCTCACATTCAATGGCTAATTTTTCAGCTGAGAGTCAAAGGAGATCGGAGTCAAGGACCCTAAGCATGAGAATCTTGTGGAGTTCAGCCCAGTGATGTCCACCCTAGACCAGCTCAACCAGAAACATATCCTTTATATATTCATCAGCACAGGTCCTATAAACAACACGCTTGTTTTTCATCACATGCAACTACACCGTGCAGCATTGCAGCAAACCTTCTCCCATATAACCTGAGGATTATCGCATTATTACAACAAGCTGAGGGGTCTAACAGAAGCCCCTCTATACAGAAAGAGCCCACATTGTGTCTGTGGGTCTGATCTGTTCCAGACTGGCCCCTCTGGTTTGGCTCCTCACGTAAACCTCTGTGACCACACGCTTCAATGGCTCTTTGTTTCAGATCTCTCACTCAGCATCATTCATCAAAGCTCAAAAGAGCCCTTGTCCCCCATCTGAGGCCAGAAACAGATGTTTCAGAACTACTAGATGCTGATGCACGTCTCCACTGGATCCGTTTAGCTAGAGTTTGATGAGATTACAAAAGTAAGAATGTCGCTTCCTGGCTCTCATCATAGTTTAAGTACTGCTGATGGGAGTCATTTAAAGTTGGATCTAGTGGTTAGAGTGCATTGCTCAGAGACTTTTGAGCTCATTTGTTCAAGCGGTGCCATGCGCAATCCAATTCCACATCATTTTTTCATCAGAGAGGCCAAAAGGACACATCATTTACTGTTTTTGGCATTTAAATATGTAAATCGGCGCTGCAGTGATTATGTAATTTTGTAGGCAATCAAAAAGTTAGCATTATTCTGGTCTCAGTACGATTTTACTATTAGCTTTTGGATCATGGCAGAAACAAAAGTCTTTTCTTGCACTTGTTGTTTCATGATAATCTCCACATTTGGGAACCTAAATGCAATCGGCGGAAGTACAAAGTTAAAAACTACACTTCAACGCCACCACCTGAGCTTCTTGACACAAAAAACATTTTGGGTTAAAGTAGTGTGCAAGGGAGAAGTGATAAACTAATCAAGGCTCTGAGAAAATTAGTTTTCCACCATACGATACATGTGCACATATGAAATTTCCATTATATGTAATATGTTTTCATTTGAAGCAAACCTATTGCTAATTGGCACAATTTCATATATTACCATATTTATTATATCTATCCCATACACATATGTCTGTATAATAAATATATATATATATATATATATATATATATATATATATATATATATATATATATATATATATATACATATACACACACATCTGAATCATAAATAACATAACATGGATATATACAAATTTAACTATATGGATTTTGTTCTAAACTTTTAAGTCTTCATGTACCCAATTAGAGAATGTACATAAATGTATGTGAATACATTTTATATAACCTAGATATTATAGATATATATCATATCTTACATCATAAAATATAATGTGCTTGTGTTAAGCATAAACCTTATTTTAGGCATTTAACCAACAAACCAAAAAAAAAAAAAACTAAAGCGTGGCTGGTAATATTTTATATTATATTGCCTTAACTGTGTGCTTCACTGTCAGCTATGACCAAGCGATTGGAAGTTCTGGAGAGCCAGTTGCTCACGAGAAAATGAGAGAGAGCTTCACACAACAGCGCAGCTGAGGACGGGGCCCGCCGGGTGTGAAGAGCCCCACAGTCACGAGATCTACAGGTGTAGACGCCTGAGGCACGAGGCCCACTATTTCCACTGCCATTCTTGAACATGGCTGATATTGTTCCCTATTTATATATGATCTGTGTTATGATTTACTTAGAGAGAATGTGTATTTGCAAGATGTATGATGTTGGCATTTATGCACTAAAAGGAAGTAGAGTGTTTGGTACCACTCTGAAATATTGTCATCTTTATTATTATTTGCATCATTTTGTTAAATATATATGCACAGTAATGTGACACCGTGGACCCGTAAAACCTTTGCTTACAGATATTACAAACAAAACAGTTACAAATAGTTTTTGTACAGTTTTAGAATCATTAGCTTACAGAAAATACTAATACACACGCACTCCGTCATATTTCCAAAGTTGTTGCCTGTCAATGTTTTGTGCATGAATATTAGAACTAGTCAGAGGAACATGTTCTGCTAATTGTTAAATGTTTAACTGGACTGCAAACAGAGTTTGGACTCGAAAACAACCAGATAGTCTAACATTAAAATGAGATTTAAAATTGTATGAAGCAAGTAGTAATGTACAGTGCCCTTAAGTTGCATTTTTAAAATAGTTTTATTGAATACGGAATCCAGTAACGATACCTCAGAGTACTCTGGCCTCAGGTTTTTATGTTTTCTAGATGTTTGCAAAAAAGGCCCCATTATAAGGCTCTTATATGTGAATTCTTGTACTTTTTGGATATTTCCTAATAACACTCTTTTTTTAAAACGTTCAAAACGTGTCTGTATTCTTTCACAGTGTCAAATAAAGATGTTTTCAGACTGCTCTCAAGAAATATTCTACTATGATATACAGCATAATGAATCTACTGTCTTAGTGGTATACTAATACTTATTATAATTTAATGAAATGTATAATGATTTTTCAACAATATAACATTATAATAGTTATTAGTATATCACTAAGACTCATTTGTCATTTCTATATATATATATATATATATATATATATATATATATATATATATATATATATATATACACACACACACACACACATATACATACACATACCAATGAAAATCATGTAATGTTTATTTTTTAAATAAATAGGTTTTTTTCACTAATAATTACATAGAAATGTCAAGTAAACCATTGGAATAAATGTAAAATTTTGAGGGAGAAAGAACTAATACTTTCTCTTATAACTTCAATTATACTTATTTTACTTTTTTTGCAAAGTACATGAATGCGACACACATCCACAGTCGTAGTAATTGATCAACATTTACATCAGCCACAGCGTAATCCAAACGCAAGAGACCATTAGCGCTGACATTTCAAAATAAAAATCTCTCGATGTCAGCGGACCTTTAAACATCAAAAATAATCTCTCTTATTAAGCCCCGTGATCTTATGTGCATCTCACAGGCGTACTGTCGCTCCAGTGATGTGACTTGCATTTCAACAGTGTTTGCCCTTTTACCTGCAGATCTCTGGGGCCCGAGACACTCGAGTCTCTCGCGCCTCCTTCCCGCTCCGTCTAGGCCCAGTAGAGGTTATGAAATGTGAGAGATTCCCGCTAGCCTCAGTGAAAGCGTGTTAATTACCACAAACATACTGCAGCTCGGTGCCCAATACTCAGATGTTTAAAGGACAAATGTCTTGTCATCTCAACAGAACTCCCTTTTGTGAACTGTCGCTTTTTTTAGAAACACAAACATATGATGAGGAAAAGGGCACAGGTTTCTAGAAAGACAGGAGTTAATTGTTTGCTTGTTTTTTGACAGCTATGTTTTTTTTTTGACAGATGCTCTTGTAATTTAATGCTAACTAAGGCTCCATTCATATGTTTGAAAATACAGTAAAAAAATTAATGTGAAATGTTTTTACAATCTAAAGTAGCAGTTGTCTATTTTAATATATATAAAAATGCTGAATTTTCAACATAACTACTGTCTTTAGTGTCACATGGTCCTTCAGAAATCATACTCTAAGCATACAATAAGCATTTCTTAATATTATCAATTTTGAAAATAGTTGTGCTGCTTAATATTTTTTGGGAAAACATAATGCATTTTCTTCAAGGCATGGATTTGGATTAATGTAAAAGTCTTTACTTTCACCTTTGACCAATGTAATCTAAATTGATAATAAATAAATAATAAAATACTGATGATAACATAAACGTAATCTTTGCTAAAATGTGCAATATATATATAATATTATGAAGTTAATTATTTTATATCTAAAAAAAACATAGCAGTTGTAGTAATGTGTGTCTTTGATTTTACATTTGTTTCGTTTTTTCAGCAATAAAAACTACAATAAGAAAAAGGTCATGACCCATGGATGAATCTGAACGTTTTAAATTCCTTTGAAAGATCTGAAGCATTAAAAATGTTTTAAGTCTTGTCGTAAGTACTCTCTTTCCACGTCATTTTTTCATAAAAGGTATATCTGAATCTTAGATTTTTAAATGAATTGATATATAAGATTTATAAGAACAATGACAGGCTGCACATAAAAGCGCACTGCATATGAGACTGAAATCTCACGTTTGCGAAATTAGTACTGCTGTATTAAATAAAATAAACATTTAAAAATGTGCAAAATGTTATAGAATATATGCCACTTTTAAACCTTTTCAAATTCGGATCATGAGAATGATTTTTATTTTTTTTTTAATTAAAGATCTACAACAAGCATGTATGGCTGCCTTTGAGGAAGAACATTTGAGCATCTACCAGCACTGGAAAACGCTAAACCCATATTTTCAGGCTAAAAGGCCGTCGTGGTCGCGTCCATTAGAAAGCATATTTCTCTAAAGCAGAGATGCCCAAAAAAGTTGATCCATGATGATTCTTAATAGGAATAAAGATGCCTTAAAACATGTTTATTTCTTTTTTTAATTTCTAAATTATCGTTGTTTGACCATTTTTGCATTAATGTTCAACATTTTATCAAAATACATTTGAATTTAAAGCAATATTTACAAGTTCAGTTTTCAGCACTTCGTAAACATTTAAATGCCTCCGTGCCAAAAGGAAATACTTGGTTTGAGTTCTTCTGACATCACACGAGGTTGTCATGCGCAGATCGCAAAGGTAAAAATATCTCCTATTCCCTAAGACCCGAATGACATGGTATAAAATGAGGCTTCTTCCTTCAGACCAGACTAAAGCGTCAGCAGAGACGCCTTCTCTAACTTTATGTACAGTAATGCTATTTCTGTATACTGTTTGTGAATTTGTTAATGCAACTGAATTTTGTTGGGCCTCCCCTGGCTGTCTTTGTGCATAGCGTTCCCAAAGCTCCTCCGTTGTCTTCTTTCCAGAAAGCGCTGCCGTCAAAAGATGAACCTTTCGCTAATTAGGTAGCGTCACTGGCAAATTACCCTGCGGGATAGCTTAAGCACGGCGGTGACCAGAAATGTGATCGTGGTTGGTTTGTGCATCTCCATCAACTACATCAACGGCACGCTCGTCCACACCTTCATCAAGCATGAGATCTTCAACAATAATCCTCGCTACATTCTCTTCGTTCACATGGTGTTCAACGACATGATTCAACTGTCGGTTGCGGTCGTCCTTCACGTTTTAAGCTACACCGTGTTTACTCTCAATGTCTCTTTCTGCTGTGTTTTATTGATCTGCGTTATATTCATGACACTCAACACGCCTCTGACCCTCGCTAGCATGGCTGTGGAGCGCTACATAGCCATCTGTAACCCTTTACGTCACGCTCAGATCTGTACGGTGCCTAAAACGTACATCCTTATCGGCCTGATCTGGGTCCTGAGTGCCATTCAGGTTCTTCCAGACCTGTTCATCCTGTTCGCTGTAAAACCTCTAACCTTCTTCTACAGCAGCGTGGCCTGCGTCAGAGACAACGTGTTCGATAACCCGTATATAGTGCAAAAGAGAAATATCGTGTACATCGTTTATCTGAGCTTCGTGTGGCTCACTATAGCGTACGCCGCCCGAAGATCATGTGTTTTGTGCGAGCCGCGAACTGGATGCTCGCAAAGCTCGGAGTACCATCCTCCTGCACGGGGTCCAGCTTCTGATGTGCATGCTGACGTTCGTCGGGCCCTTCCTGGACAGGCTGCTTTTGGAAATGTTTCCACTGTACATTGTAGATACGAGATTCGGAAGTTATTTAGTAATCCAGGTAATCCCCAGGTTTATCAGTCCAATTGTGTACGGCGTGAGAGACCAAATGTTTTGCAAATACCTGAAAAGATACTTACTGTGTTCAATGTTCAAGATCAGGAGGAACATACAAAATCTCCAATCTACTGGAAATTTGGCTAAAGTTTCCAATAAATCCATGTGATCCACTCGCTGTGTCGAGATTTTTATTTATCGTGCAGGATGGATCTTGTTTTGCAAGAAAAATGTTGTGCGTAAAGTAAGAAATTGCATAAGATTTTAAGACCTATTTAGGGAAGTAATGGCAGCTATGCATTTCAAAACATACCAACATAAAAGAACATCAGCGGAAATAGTCCCTTATATTGTACAGCGAAAACAAGCATTACTAAATGAGTAGTTTTAACTTTAACTAAAGTTCTTCTTCTCACCATGTAAAACTGGACTCATTTTCTCTCAGTGTTTGTGCTAATATTATATATGAAAAGCAGTAATTCTCTCATAAGATATCAGGTCACATACCATGTCCTATAAACTGTCTTTTCTCAATAAAATGATCTGCCATGTTACATTACGACCAGCCAGAGCACAACAATTTTGCACAATGCACATTTCTGATTTAAGCAATGAAATTCAGAAACTAGCTAGAACTTAAGGATAATCAGCACGTTGATTTAGATCGAAATGAAAGCTTTCCTCTCAAAACGGCTAAACATGAGCTGATAGGACATTTGTAGTAGGCCACATAATAACAGAATCATGATTTTATTTATATTTTTAACCAGGTACAGCATGTACCTAAGGTGTTGAAAGTCCGGCAGTCCTAATAGCCTGCTCTTACATCAATTTTAATGAAAAGAACTGCCCATTTCGCATTGTCTCTCTTTTCTGACACACTCATTAGTTAAATCAGGTGTGTTTGATTACAGAGACACACAAAACGTGCAACTCGAAGTTGAACTTTGAAGAAATTTGTGAAATAATATGCAAAAATGGGCACCAACCCCTGTTTTTTTTAAGGAAATTGGCTGAAAAGGACTGATCTATAGGAGTCTCCTGCCAGATATTTAGAGTCCAGCCTGGATGCTGAATCCCACGTATTGCCTTTTGCTGGCGCATCAGAAAAAATTAGTTAGTCAGTATGAAGCAGGCTGTTAATGCGAATTAAAAAGTGTTTATATCCAGTCTTGCATCAGTCGTAGCGTTGTAGAAAAGCCTGAGAAGAGCAGAAGGAGACGAAGTGAACAACATTTTCAAACATCGTCTGACCAGCACAAGTTCAACACTGTTACACCAAAACTGCTTCACAGCAACATCCCATAAACACTGGGCTTCCATACACACTTCCCCTTATCTATCTCTGTTCACAAAACTATAAATGAAACCCCACAAGCATGAGATTGAACAAACTCGAAAATACATAAGGAAAAATATAGATTTTTTTAAAATAAGAAATACAAAATACAGAAACAATAAATGAACAAACAATAAAAATACTTAATAATGATAAATGACATAAAATGGAAGTAATAAAAATTATAATAAATCATATAAATAATGTTTAACAAATGTAAAATGATTATGTAAATAAATTATTTGAAATTAATCAGAAAACATAAAAACTAGCACGTGAGGACTGAAGGATCCTTCAGGACCTTGATAACTTTATTTTATTGCGCTTTTATTGAAATCGCTTTTAACATTTTCTCTCGTGTGTTGGTTTGGAGTCAAATTGTTAGACAGTCTGGTGAGCTGATTGGGGAAGTCACAGCTTAGTCAAAAGATGACTCTGAAAAATGAATCTGAACCTCTGCCATAGACGTAGATTTGTAATCCTTTATTGTAGAACTAAGTGGTTTAATAATAAATAATAATTTCATAATAATTACTTGCCTAATAACTGTGCAAACAGTGTATTTAATAAATTAGAATTCAGCCTCAGAAAAATGACCCCTAAAACTGGGCCTACTATCGCATTTCGAATTTGTATTTTTCCCATATACATTCAAGCTTATTTTTTTTAGCTATATTTTCCCTAGTGACAAAACTGACATCATCATCTACAATCAAACAGAGTGTATAAGCATTTAAAAAGCTGTCACGTCTTCATAGTGCTGGTGCTTGACAGACCGGGGTGAGTTCTGCCAGTCTGACTAGTTAGTAGTAACTGAAAAAGGTAATTTCTCTATACGTTTGTTACATTTGTATTCATCCATTCTGTGCTAACTATGAATTATATTTTTGTACTTCTTGATTTTTATCACTTCACAGCCTTCACTGACTGTACTGGAAGAACCTAAGCTTTTTTTGGAGCATTTGTTTGAGTGGATTGTTACTTTAGCACTGCGATCAAAGAAAAGCGTGTAGCTGTTTTTATTTTATGCTTTTGTCTGCATCAAAAATTCAAAAAATACAAAAGCATATGCATGTCCTTGTGCACGAAAGCATGGTGTTTAATTATTTTCAAAGTTGATTTATGCATAGGATAATTCATTGCAAGTATGCTACAGCTGCTTTATGTGACTGTTATGTGACTATTATATTATATTATATTTGTCACGATATGAACATGTGATACTTACTATTTTAAGGTAGTTTCTTAAATGATTTATTTGATTTGATGATTTTATCCAAAGTGGCTTTACTACATAGATAGATCTGATGAAGTGTACATCTTGAATGCAATGTAAGCAACTTTGGATAAAAACATCAAACAAATTTAATGTACAACAACATCCTGAGATATCGTCAGTCATTGTAAAGAAATCAGATGGACAGACAAGATGGGCATCATGTTGCATCTTATTTTCCTCGTTTGTTCTCAGACTTAAGGCCCGCGTGATGAATTCAACAGGAGGCCAGCAACTCCTCGTGAGAGACACGTTCACCACGGCCTTCGTTAAGAACTTCATCATGGTCCTGGTGTGGCTTCTCCTCAGCTACATCAACGGCAGCGTCGTGGCCACCTTCTTCAGACACCAGATCTTTTACGAGGACCCCCGCTACATTCTATTCATACACATGGTGATCAACGACGCGGTGCAGCTCACCGTGACCATCGTTCTGTTGGTGGTCAGCTACACCCTGTACACCATCAGCGTAGGAGTGTGTTGTTTCTTCATCCTGGTGGCCGTGTTCACCACCAGAAGCACGCCCGTCAATCTGGCAGGCATGGCCATCGAGCGTTACGTCGCGATCTGCCATCCTCGTCAAGCGCAGATCTGCACCGCGCGCCGCGCGTACCAGCTCATAAGCGGCCGTTTGGTTCGTTTCCGTAGCCCCCGACATCACTGACCTTTTCGTGACGTTGTCCACGGAGCCCATGAGCTTCTTCCAAACGAGCGTGTTTTGTCTCCGACAGAACGTGTTCAAGGACCCCGTGCTGCTGTACAAACGCCAGGCGTTCGACGGCATTTATTTCTCGCTGGTGTTCCTCACGCTGCTGTTCACGTACCTGCGCATCGCGCTCGCGGCCCGCGCGCTCTCCAACGACAGAGCTTCCGCCAGCCGCGCGACCAGCACTATCTTGCTGCACGGGTTCCAGCTGCTGATGTGCATGCTGTCTTACGTGTCTCCCAGCGTGGAAGCGTGCTGGGCATCATCTTCCCGGGGCGTCCGCAAATCCCGTTTCGCCAACGCTATCTGGTGTGTATATTTTGCCACGCTTTTTGAGTCCGATCATATACGGAGTGCGGGATAAAAAGTTCCGCAGGTATCTAAAGAGGTATTTTGTGTGCGGTCTCGCTGGGATAGACACCAGTGTAGAGTGTAAAGATGAAGAAGATTAAGAGGATCTGTAACATAACGGTTTACTAATATTATAACGTGCCAAGGGTTTGGAATAATAGTCTGATCTGTAACAAATCGTGCCTCTGTCTTACTACATGTGCGGTTTTAAATGATTCCCCAACTTTTGATTTTTAATCATTCTCCACATTTTGTTTATCACGGACAAGCCTATTCAGAAATGTTTTTGCTACAGATGGAGTTTGAATAAATCATCTTCATAAGGTGTTATGAACAGACCACCATTGTTTTGAAAGTATATATCATGAGTTGGTTGGTACACTAAACAAACAGAAAAATATAAGTTAACCGGATTTATGCAAGTCAGGAGAGTCACTGAATCAACATAAACACATCCGTTTACAAAAATTTTATGGTTTAAATTAGATGGAATTTACGAAAAAGGGATTGTTCGCCCAAAAAAATCTAAAATTCAGTCTGTTCACCCTCATGTTGTTCCAAACATCATATTTTTTTATGAAATCTTAGAGCAAGGATACTTACATGATCAAGTGTCCAGAAACATAGCAAGGGGACTTCAAGGGGAAGTCACATCAGCCGTAATATTATGAAACTATGAGAGGACATTTGCTGTTGAATTAAAAAAATGTCTTAATTTTATGTCTTATGGGTTTGGAATGATATGAGGAGTAATTAATGACTGAATTTTAATTTTCGGGTCAATTAACCCTGTTTTTACAGTTTAATTAAGCAAGTTTTTTATTGATTTAAATAGAATATGTAAAAAAATAAACTTTAAATTCAAATTGTAATTCTTTAAAAACAAATATTATTACAAATATATGTAATCACATTCCACAGTTGCAGCTATGTTATAAAAAAAGATAAACTGTTTATTAATTAATCGAAGCAATGCATTCCTTTCAGTTGAACTTGTATCAAACTTACTGAGGCCTAAAATAAAACATGTTAGTGGCAGGATAACAACAACCTGATTGCATGATTTTGTACATATAATATGTATGAATCCATAGATAAATTTACAAAAAAAAAAATTCTATAATAAGAAACTATAATATGCTATCACAGCAAGATAATTAAAAAACAATCCTCAAACATAACAAAAAACACGTATTCAAATATATTTAACAGATAGCTTAATGTGTTATTGTCTATTTACATCCATTTGTCTCTGGGAAAAACAACTTCTGCTAATGTCAAAACCCTGAAGAGTTTTCTGTGCATCCTCCAATCAGCTCCCCTGATCTATATCACATCCATAAAGTATATAAGATTCACCGCATGCCTGGACTGTTAGACAGGGCAGGAGGCATTTTAGGTAAGCGGCACATCTCTTTAAGCTCTAGTCTGATATTTTTAAATAAATAAAATTGGCAAACGCAATTACACTGAGACAACTGCGCATCCGTTTCAGGTGTTATATATAACCATATGCCTGTCGTGCACCTAGTAATGCATGTAGAGGTTTTATATGGCTATAGTTGCTTTTAAGTGAAACTTATTATGTACATTATGTAGTATATGCTGTGTCTATAATTTGTGCTTTATCATCTCAGGTTGAGAACATGAACTCCAGCGCTGTCTCAGAGTACACTAACTCCTCTTTACTCCTTCTGAATGCCATACCGCGGGACAGCTTCAGCGCTGCTCTCACTAAAAACATCGTGGCCATGCTTGTGTGGCTGGCGCTCAGTATCCTTAACTGCAGTATGGTGTCCACTTTCCGCAAGCACGGTTTCTTCTATGAAGATCCGCGTTATATCATGTTTATCTGCATGGTCATTAATGATGCCGTACAACTGACGCTGGTCACCGCCTTGTATGTGGTTAGTACTGAGATGAAATAAAGCGACAAAAATGACTTAGAACCGCAGCTGCACTGGATACAAAACATCAAACATTTGGTGGCATGCTTTACAAATATGTGAAGTGAAATTAAGTCATATTTTGAAATATCACAATTTAAACATACATTTTCTGTTTGATTATATCTTAAACTGCATTTATTTCTGTGGTGCAAAGCTGGATTTTCTTTATAATACTCCAGTCTTAGGTGTCACATGATGCTTAAGAAATAATAGTAACTAAATTATTAATCTTATTAATCAGTCTTTTCCCCACAAAAGTCAAATAAGAGACACTGCAGGTGGGGTAAAAAAAAATTTTTTTTTGTATTACAAGTTTTCTAAAATGTTAGGATTAAATATGCAAATGAGCCATTATTTAATGAAATATGCACCAATTTCTTAAATGTCATTATTTTGTATAAATTCATTTTAAAACTCGAAAAAAAGTCAAGACAAAAGTCTTTTAAGACAATTTGAAAACAAATGTTTTTTAAACATAAAGTGGGTATAATGTGATTTCTAATATGCATGTTGTTTGTGTTCTTATCTTTCCTTTCTAGGTGAGTTATGCCTTCTCAAAGATCCTGGCATCTGCCTGCTGTCCTCTGATCATGACCGCCGTGACGACCACACGCTCCACCCCGCTCATCCTAGCCGGGATGGCCCTGGAGCGATACATCTCCATCTGTTTCCCTCTTCACTACAGCCACATCTGTACGGTCCCGCGCACCATGTGGATCATCGGGGTCATACTCCTCCTGAGCTTCACCCCACCACTCACCGATCTTTTCATCACCGTGGCCAAAGAACCGCCGCTGTTCTTCCACACGTCCATTTTCTGCGATCACTCCCTCCTATTCCCAGGGCCGTTCGATTTGTACAAGAGCACAAGTGTTTGATAAAGCGTGTATTTCTCTTTAAATCTTCTTGACTTTTGCTTTGCTCGTGTAGATCATGCTGATGTGCGGGGCGGCCTCACGACCTGAGTGCCGGCCAAGAAGGCCAGCGCAGTGCCTTCACGAGGTTCGGCTGCTGCTGCTGTGCATGCTGGCGTTTGTCGTGCCGTCCATGCAGGCTCCGCTCATACAACTGTTTCCAATGTACGGCCTGGAGATCCGTTATGTGAATTTTCTTCTGGTCTACATTATCCCACGGTTTCTCAGCCCTATGATTTACGGATTCAGGGATGAGAAGTTTTTGAAATACTGGCTCCAGATGCTGTCTCGCTTACTAAAGTAAAGCTTTCTCTGCAAAGCCTGGATGATGTTTGGTTCATTTTGATGCCGTGTGAATGATTTGTGACACGGATTTCTGGAGTAAATATTTCGGATATCAAAAATGTAATCTGGACATTTAATACGGAAAATATGATTCAAAAGAACAGATGTGAGCACGCACCACAAAACCAGTCATAAGGGTACATTTTTCTAAAGCTGAATAAATAATCTTTCCATTTATGTATGGTTTGTTAGGATAAGACAATATTTCACAGAGATACAACTACTTAAATATCTGGAATCTGCAGGTGCAAAAAAATTTAATATTTAGCAAATATTTAGAAAGTTGCCTTTAAAATTGTCAAAATTCTTTGCAATGCATATCACTAATGAAAAATCACTTTTATGTATGTATTTATGGTTGAAAAATTGTACAAATATCTTAATAGCTTACTGATTTTAGAGAAAAAGAAAAAATTAAAGAAAACATTAAAGAAAAAATCTATATTTTTGGCCCCATTTATTTTTTGGCAATTGCTACAAAATATACCCATGCTATTAGTAACAAATACATAATTATGCATTTAAAAATTAAAGACCTGTTTGAAATGAAGCCCTTCACAATACCAAATGGTTAAACACTTTTGACATTATATAATGTCTTTGACATTATATATCTTTAAATAAAGGTTTATATTAAGACTTAATATTTATATTAAGGTTTATATTAAGTTCAAATAATCTCAAAATGTGTTTGAGAGAGCAAAGTATGATGTTAAAAGCTCACATAAGTCTACATGTGCAGTACAATTGATTAAAATAAGAAATAGTTTTGAATAGTTTTAGACGTAAAAACACTTCGGGACATTGTCCAACTCAACTACCTAAAAGGTATCTTAAAAATGACATAAATGCATCCAAGCTTGCATCATCTTGAAGTTAAATAATTCAACAAAAATCCTCAGTTGCCCTTGAGAGAGCACACCCACTGCATAATCATAAGGATATAAAGTACATTCTATCATGTATTACTTTGAGGTCAGAGACCATGTAATAGGATTCGCACATGCATTCAAGTGTCACGGTAAAGATTCGTAAGGCAGATACAAATGCATTAATTTGTGTCTGGTGCATTTGATGTATATTTGTTTATTCACTTGCCTAGAGAGTAACTTAATTTTGCCATATATGAGCTTTGATTAAAAAAAAAGAGATTGTACGTATTGTAATGAGGGCATGGAGGCTGTGCTCGAATCCATGTCGGGGTTTATTGAACAAAACGAGAGACAAGATTCAAACTTTTCTAGTATCTTTTCCAGAAAAGGGAGATTAGAGATTGGTCTGTAATTAACTATGTCTTTGGGATCAAGATGTGGTTTCTTAATGAGAGGCTTAACTACAGCAAGTTTGAAGTTTTTGGGGACTTATCCTAATGACAATTAAAAATGAATGATGATCAGAATAGGATCTATGACTTCTGGAAGCAGATCTTTTGATATAGTTCAGATGGAATAGGGACTAACATGTTGCTTGTTTAGATGATTTAACAAGTTTGTACAATTGTTCCTCTCCTATAATAGAGAATGAGTGGAATTTTTATATATAGCGCATAGTGCATCTGATTGGATGCTGCAGCTGATGGCTGTGTACTAATCCTAAACACCAAACCAATAGTCATTTGTTTGTTCATGCGTAACTTCTATGCCAGATGCAGGTAGTATGATGCAACACTACAGTTGCATTGCATCAGAAATTTAAGGACACAGCAGAAATTTAAGCTATAAAAGGACAATAGCACAATAGCATCCATTGTATTTGTCCATCTCAGCATTCCCAGCCTATTAACAAATGTGTCCTCCCCTTTCTTTTCTCCATTGTGTCTGTGCTATTTAAACCTGTCTGCTTTTACGTCTTAAGACAAATTAGTCATCTGCAGAAAGTAAGAAGGTAAGTGTTTTTTAATTAAATACATATGTTGATTTTTTTCTTCAGATCACTTAAAATGTCATTTCAGTGTCAGCCTTAGTGTATTCACGTAGGTTTTTAAGTAATTTAACCACTAGAATTCTTCAACTTTTGCAGGTTGCAGAATCATAATGAACAGCACCGTTCCAGATCAGTTCCATATAGCATTCATCAAAACTTCCTTCTTATGATCACCAGATAATCATAAAAACTATATCAACGGGACATTTGTGATCGTCTTCTTCAAAAACACCATTTTCAGCAGTGACCCTAGATACATTTTATACAACCATTTGGTAATCAACGACATGATTATGTTGTCCATGTCTGTGTTCTTACAAGTGGTAGTCTATGTTTGTCGTAACGTTAATGTCCCTATTTGTTCAGTTTTGATATTATTTGCCATTATAGTCACCATGAACTCTCCACTAAATCTGGCCTGCATGGCCATAGAGCGTTGCATTGCCATTTGCAAACCGTTACATCACCAGATATGTACAGTTCGCAGGACCTACATTCTCATCTGGCTCATATGGACTCTGTCAGCAGTGCCAGCTTTCAGTGATATATTCATCACATTATCAACTGAACCAGAGAGATTTTTCTCAGTTGTCTTTGTATGCCACGGATTGTATATTTACAACACACAACGCTAAAATGAAAGACACACTGTGTGCAATGCACCATGTATTTGTCATTGAGATTTAGTTCACACTGATCGTCACCTACTTTAAAGTTCTTTCTGCAGCAAAGGCTGCCAGTGCTGATGGAATGTCTGCGAGAAAGGCGCGGAACAGGATCCTGCTGCACGGAGGTCAGCTCTTACTGTGCATGATGTCCTACATCACTCCATTCATCACTACTACACTTATAGATCTCTTTCCTCAGAGCCGATCAGCTATTCTGTTCATTCTGTTTTTATTGTCAAATGTTTCACCGAGGTTACTGAGCCCACTAATCTACGGCTTGAGAGATAAGCAATTTGCCAAGCATATCAGAGTGTATTTTTTTTGCAAACAAATGAGGACGCAGACAATTTCAGCGAAGTAAACAATGAAAAGAAGGGGTTTTGTTTTTACATGATATTTAGTGATAATAAATGAGTGCTTTTTTTAACTTGTGATAGATATTAAATAACAGCCAATATCTATGTGGCACTGAGTCTTGTAATCTGCAATGTCATACAGGTCTATTTCTGTTAGTTCAAATGCATGATCAGTCAGTTGTGAGATCTGTGCGAGGCAGCTCATTAGCGAGCATTTAAAAGCCTCTTTATACATAACATTCATTTAATTTTAATAAACTGTGGAACAGATAATGGATGATTTTTTTAATTGAAAAGATTAAAACTAATGCTCGGTTATGAAAGTGAAAAGTGAACTGTGACCAAGAATGGTAACCCATACTCAGAATTTGTGCTCTGCATTTAACCCATTCGAGTCCACAAACACACACAGACACACACACACACACACACACACCATATGCCTTCTCACTGGAGCCGTCAGTGCTATCTCCACAGTTTATCCTCACAGGTTCCTGAGGGGAAAGAAAGTAGAGCACAAGGCAGGCTGCTACATATGTATTTTTAAAAATGTGATCCTAAGCACCAGAAGTACCTAGATATGCCTGGTGTGATGCAAGCGTTTTGTACACATACTAGAAATGTGCTCTCTTAGGCGAAATAGATCTCTATAAGAGAAGAAACACCATTCTCAGCTGTAAGAGCTGGATTTCTTCTATGTCGAGAAGAAAGACTTCTTTTTTTGTCTTCTTTCTTCTGAGTCAACAAAATTTATCTTCATCCTGAAAGAGAAATATTGTGGTGAAATGTCATTAACCACCGCCACATACACTGTAAAAAAAAAAAAAAACCCTGAAAAAACCCTGAAAATTTGCTGGTAAAAAATTACTAGGTCATTTTATGTTAATTTTACTTTTCCTTAACTGACTAGAAAGATTCTTCCTTGCATGAATAGACTATCTGTTATTGCAGAAAGCGTCATAAAAATTACAGCATAGATCTATCTTTAACAAATAAATCCAGCACAATGCTCTCAAAATCGACATCACCCAAGACCATAATAAACCTCATGCAAACCTTCTTGAAAGTGCATTCAGAGGCTTTTGTTTGGCTATACCATTTGGAGAACACAATATGACTTAAAATTACAATTTTGACATCGGTTACATACCGTACCAAATTCATAATATTTTCATTTATCTTTGGAACACTGATAAAGAGCATTTTTAATTAAATCTCTGAGCTTTCCGCCCCTTCGTTGACAGCGTATGCAAATGTCATTTCAAGGTCCATCAAGGTTGTCACGGTGTGGTTACGGGAAAGAGCACTCAACGGGAATATAACTCTTAACAGTCTTTTCATTTTCCACAAAAGAGTAATTAACAATACGGACTGACAGGCAGGTAGACAGACTGAAACCACACATACACATAGATACGACCAGAAGATTTAACATAGGACAAACAGGAACTTATATAGTACAAAGGAAATGACTTAATTAACTCAACACACCTGAACAACATAAGACAATTAACTGAAGACAGAGCACATGGGACATGAAAAAACAACAACAAACAACAACAAACAGTCCAAACATGTGACACAGGTATAGTTGTCAGTTTTAACTAAACATGTTTTTTTATAATTGATTGGATTTTAATTTGTTTCCCAAAAATAAACAAAAGTCTAATGAGATCAGAATGAGATTTTTTTCTATAATATTGTGGATGAACTAACCCTTTAAGTTAGGTTACTAACCTCTAATGCAAGCTAAATTATCTGCATCTACTATTAGTATGCCTAGACATAGTACAGTGCTTGAAAGATTAATGCAAAGATTAATGCATTCATGTCTGAAATTTTAGCGTAAAGCTCCTAGTGTTTGTGCGATTTTAGTGTCTCTTGCCATGAGCCAGTTTTATTTTATTTTTCTTTATATTTGATCTTAAGTTCCTTGTTGAGATTTGAAAATTAAATGAAAAGAATGAAACTGAAGTACAGTGTAACTTCAGAATAGTTTGAGATTGAATTATTAACTGCTACTCCAGAGGCCTTCTATTATATTTTCCTCACGGTTTATAAAATACTGAACTTCAAGTGGTCACCAATTGCATCTGTTTTGTGATCAACCATTTTACGATAGGGACCCCAAAATGAAAATTCTGTCATAAATTTTCATGCAAGCATACTCTCTCTCTTTCCCCCTCTCTCTATCTCCCTCCCCACTCTTTTTTTTCCCTCGCTGTCTCATCTGAAGTATATAAACCTGTCCATTTTAAGTCTGCAGGCAAATCAATCAACCGCACGAGCTGAGAAGGTGAGCACTCAAAGGGTTGTGTAATGCTGTACTTTGCGATTAATGTGTTGCTAATAATTTCACCCTCTTACGTGCTGTGCATTTGTTTTATTCTCGGCTCAGATGGAAACACAGACGGGAAATATTAATCGTTCTGCTTGATGGGCTTCGGAAAGTTGTGCAAATCGGTTGGAGGGAAAACAAAAACGACAGAAAAGCAAAGAAAAAGGAGTCACAGGACTTTATACCGGTGCAAAAGTGCAATGAATTCCACAATCTTGGAGTACACCATAGCAGATAGATACGCAGAAACTTTTGCAAAAAATTTTACCACCGTTCTCCTTGGGATCATAGTGAACTGTATAAACGGAATGTTTGTTTTCACATTCTTTAAGAGTTCTTTTTTCTACACTGACCCAAGATATATATTATATATTCACATGGTTGTCAATGATATGCTCTTAGTTTTTTTCAGTGTGAGTCTAAGTGTGATGGCTTATGCGTGGCCGAAGGTTCCTCTCCCGTTCTGTGTTTCACTTCTAATAATATCCTCAACTACTCATAAGAACACTCCTCTGACTTTAGCCGGGATGGCCGTTGAGCGTTACATTGCCATCTGCAAACCACTGCATCACCATCAGATCTGTACAGTGCGCAGGACCTACATCCTCATCTCTCTGATCTGGGGTGTTGGAGTTTTACCTGCACTGGCTGACCTCATTGTCCTTTCAGTTGTTCACCCTTTATCTGTCTTCACGACAAATGTTCTCTGTAGTACAACCACTGTGTATAGCACACCTTATCATGAGGAACAGAGCAAAATTACACACGGGATTTATACATCTGTTGTGTGGGTAATTCTTGTGTTTACATATAGTCAGGTGCTGATTGCTGCCAGAAGGGCCTCCTCTGATAAATCCTCAGCAAAAAAGGCCCAAAGCACCATCCTGTTACATGGAGCACAGCTCCTGCTGTCTATGTTGTCCAATATCACTCCTGTTATAGACAAAATTTATAGCCAACTTTTACCTCAGTTGCGATCAAAAATCACCTTTTTCAATTATCTTCTTACAAACTTGTTACCACGATTACTTAGCCCTCTTATTTATGGTGTTCGAGATAAACATTTTTTTAAATATTTGAAAGGACATCTTTCGTGCAGATTGTTGAATATAAAAGTTGGATCAATCAAGCAGTGAGCTAAAAAGGTATCATTAGATAAGCATTATTAGTAATTACTGATTATATTTTTTATAAATGCTTCCCTTTACTCGTAATTAAAAAAAAGTAGTTTATTATATGTGCTCTGCAGAGTTTTCATTTGTGACTCAGTTTTATGTTTCAGGTTAATGTTTTTCTATGTCCTTTGTAATATTTAATACCAAAATAAAAATGTGTAAAAAATATTTATGCTTTAATGGATACTGTGTTTTGTATCCACACTGTATACATGTCTATTAGCAGTACATTATTAGGCTGATTTAATACACAATTTGTGATAATGGGTTTTGCCAAGATTGTGTCCATTTTATAAACACACACACACACACACACACACACACACACACACATTTGTGGTTTATGACACACACACACACACAGCATGTTGGTAAAACTTATGTGGTTTATGACCCTAAACCTCTATAGGTGTAGAGCTTTTTGCATTTTTATGCAACAATTTGTATGTTTTCTGCCTTTTGAATTTGTCACATTGACATTGTTCTCAAACCTACCTTCTTACAGGAATACCTCTTCAAACCCATTTCATGCAACACCAATTAGTATCCCCATTTTCACATAAACTGCCTAATAAGCCTTTTGTAATTCAATTCAATTCAATTCAAGTTTATTTGTATCTTACAATGGCTATTGTTCAAAGCAGCTAATACCTCAAATTATTACATAACAAAAGCAAATCATTCCACAGACAAAGCAAATCACTACACAGCAGGATGCATTACAATACAGCAGGATGAATTATAATGCAGAAAGTTCAATGTTAGAAGTAGTGTAATAGTCAAAATATTAACCTGACAAAGTTTAAAAACAATTGATAATAATCTTAAATGTTCCTTACTAACTCTAGGACTTTTGAGTTTTGCAGTCTTTAATATAGTGTACATTGTTTCATATGATGGGAAAAATCTTGCACTGTTGAAACTCTTTGTTTCAGCTTACACACAGTATTCCAGTTTAATGAACAAGCACTGCATTATAAAAACTCAAAAATTAATAGAAAGATTGTATTAAAAATGCCCTCAGATGACTTAACTTTTAAAAAAATATTGCAGTATTGTTGCCATATTCCTCTTGTTTTTGGTGTACCAAAATCTCTTTCTCTCTCGCTCACTCACTCAGTCTTTCTCCCTCCCTCTTTGTGTATATAAACTGGTCGGTTTACTACTGGAGTCAAACTGATGAAGTGATCTGAATCAGTTTGTAGTTTAATTCATAATAACTGATCTGTATTGCATACTCTATGCAAAATTCCCTATCAGGGTATCACATTTGAACAGATCTTTGAGATATCAGCTTTGTGCTTGATGGACTTTGGACTGCTATTGATATCTTATAGAAAACAAGCCACAACAAAAGAAAAGGGAAAAAAAGGATTTCACTGAATTGTACCAACTGAAAAAAGACAATGAATTCTACAGTACTTCAAAACAGCACCCAGGACAGATATATGGAGGCTTTCGTCAGAAATTTCATCTTTGTTTTCTTTGGGATCATAATTAACTCCATTAATGGAATGTTTGTGTTTACATTCTTTAGGAGTTCAATTTTCTACAATGATCCAAGATATATATTGTATATTCACTTGGTTATCAATGACATGCTCATGGTTTTTTTCACTGTCACTCTTTCTGTGATGGCTTATGCGTGGCCAAAGATGCCTTTCCCGTTCTGTGTCACCCTGCTAATAGTAGCTGCTACCGCTAATAAGAACACTCCTCTGACTTTGGCCGGGATGGCCATTGAGCGTTACATTGCCATCTGCAAACCACTGCATCACCATCAGATCTGTACAGTGCGCAGGACCTACATCCTCATCTCTCTGATCTGGGCTGTAGGAGTTATCCCTGGACTGACTGATTTCATTCTTATAGTAATTGTTCGTCCTTTATCTATTTTTATTATAGGCACTCTCTGTACCTCAATAAATGTGTATAACACACCGTACCATGAAGAACTGAACAAAGTTATGAATGGCCTTACTCCTGTATTGTGTGGCTAATTCTTGTATTCACATATTGTCAAGTTCTGGTTGCAGCTAGAAGGGCCTCCTCTGATAAATCCTCAGCAAAAAAGGCCCAAAGCACCATCCTGTTACACGGAGCACAACTTCTGCTTTCTATGTTGTCCTACATTACTGCTGTCATAGACAAGACCTTTGCCCAATTTGAAATAGATGTTCGAAAAAAAGTGACCATTCCTAATTACTTTATAACAAGCTTATTACCACGATTACTCACCCCACTGATTTATGGTGTTCGAGATAAACTTTTTTGTAATCACATGAAAAGACTTTTTGCATGTAAATTACATATAGTAAAGGTTGAATCAACCAAACTGTGAGCAAAAAAAAAAAAAAAAGCTGAGAGAAACTGCAGCTAGGCTTTTCATTTTGCTGTAAATAGTTTTCTTTAATTCATTCTCTTGTGAAAACAATGTAAGTGCTTTATTATTAGGCTTCTTTGGTAATGCTTATTGTGAAGGTTAGATAAATCATACAGAAAAACAGGCTTTAAATCCAGCTGTTAATTGTTTTCTTTATTCTATATTGAATCTATGCTGTCAGCTGTTATATTTGTGCTATAGAATGTTCTTAGAATTATTTGGTAATTCTTATATATATATTTAAATAATTCAAATATATAAATATATATATAATTTTATTTATTTTTAATAATAGCTGGAGGCTATTGTGAGGCAAACCAGACAGGGCAATTTTCAACTCTCGCTAATAAGGTGGCAGGTGAAGCATTTTTGATATTCTTCATTTTCTGTGTAGCCGTCAGTTCACAGTGATATAAATGAATCTTTTCTAATAAGCTTTAATAGATTTTATATGATTTTTTATCTTCATAAAGCCATTTTTTAAAAAGATGTGTTTATTGTCTTTAGAATACTGCTATATGGAATTATTTAAATAATAAAAGATACCCTGAATGTTAAATTAAACTGCTGGTAGGTGGAACTGTAAATAAGTGAGTCATTGCAATTGAACCAAATGATTTAAATGGATGATTAATTCAGGAGATGCTCAGAGATGCAAAATTGTTGTTGTGATTTGACATTATTTTACAAAAAACATTCAAAACACCTCTACAGAGCATACATTACGAGTAAGTTTGTCTTTACTATACACGTTCAATATGGGATAATTGGGATAAAAGCTGCAGTTAACACTTCAAAGATCAAAAGATACAATCAGAATTTGAAAGACAGCAGCCTGAGGTTTGAGTACTTGGGATAATATATATCATTCAGGTCAAATTCTAATTCAGTCTTTCATGTCACCATATTTATTAGATTTAGTAGCTTGTAGTGGTCAAACAAAAGTTGGGTATGCTAGTTTCTCGCTCACTTACTCACTCACTCACTCACTCACTCACGCCCTTTCTCCCTCCCTCTTTCTTTGTTCAAAAGAGTATAAAATCTGCACAGTTTACTTCTGGTGCCAAACTAAGCAAATTAATGAGATGAATTTTATTCATTTGGATTTTAATTAACAACAACTGGTCTATATTGTATGCTCTATAAAAATTGTATCCACTGTATTTCCATTTTAGGTGACACGTATGGAAAAACATCTTTGGGATATAAAATTTCGTGCTTGGTAGACTTTTGACTGTCGCTCATATTTTACAACTACAACAGGACAATGAATTCGACGATATTTCAATACAGTGCCCAGGACAGATATATGGAGGTTTTTGTCAGAAATTTCGTCTTTGTTCTTTTTGGGATCATGATCAACTCCATCAATGGAGTGTTTGTGTTCACATTCTTTAGGAGTTCAATTTTCTACAATAATCCAAGATATATATTATATATTCACTTAGTTATTAATGATATGCTTATGGTTTTTTTTAGCGTCACACTTTCTGTGATGGCTTATGCGTGGCCAAAGGTTCCTTTCCCGTTCTGTGTCATCCTGCTAATAATAACTGCAACTGCTCATAAGAACACTCCTCTGACTTTGGCAGGGATGGCCATTGAGCGTTACATTGCCATCTGCAAACCACTGCATCACCATCAGATCTGTACAGTGCGCAGGACCTACATCCTCATCTCTCTGATCTGGAGTGTCAGTGTTTTACCTGGATTGGCTGATTTGATTGTCATAGTAATTGTTCGTCCTTTATCTGTCTTTACTACAGGCACTCTCTGTAGTTCATCAAATGTGTATAACACACCGTACCATGAAGAACTGAGTAAATTTACAATTGGGCTTTATACATCTGTTGTGTGGGTAATTCTTGTGTTCACATATTGTCAAGTTCTGGTTGCAGCCAGAAGGGCCTCCTCTGATAAATCCTCAGCAAAAAAGGCCCAAAGCACCATCCTGTTACATGGAGCACAGCTTCTGCTTTCTATGTTGTCCTACATTACTGCTGTCATAGACAAGATTTCTGTTCAACTTTTAATAGATGATCGGAAAAAAATGACTATTCCTAATTACTTTATAACAAACTTATTACCTCGACTGCTTACCCCTCTGATTTATGGTGTTCGAGATCAGGTTTTTTACAACCACATGAAAAAACTTTTTGCATGTAAATTGCTTATTGTAAAGGTTGAGTCAACCAAACTGTGAGCAAAAAGGTTTTAAGCTTGCTTAGTTTAGTTTTATTTATTTACTCCCTGCTGAAATTGAAGTAATAAAAATATTGAAATGTGCAAATTCTTAAAGCAAGTATATTGCACTATGGATTATGTGTACCACTCAATGCAGTTGTTAAACGTAGGACTTCTTACATAGATTACTTAATGCAAAAATTTAAACAATCAAGCAGTGAGCTAAAAGTTGTATTTAGAAGCATTATTATTACTGTTTATGTAGAAAATATTTTTTAGAAGTGCTTTCGTTATTTCCATTTTGTACTTTGTAATCATACGTTTTTGGCAAATTAGTTGAAAATAAAGTGTTAAAGAATATTTTTGCATATATATGAATATATATGTGTGGCATTATTTTGACTCCAAGTCTTTCATGCACGTCTTTTAAAATAAACGTTTTGCTTTAGAAATTTTTAACAATAATTTTGTTGTTCGTGGCGTTTCTTTAGCTGTTCACTCTGTGGCCTGCTCCATGCTGTTAGCTTGAGCTAACTGTTGATTGGGCCAACTGTCACAATATCTGATCTAGAAATGTATTCAATATTGACGTCAATACCCGATAAAAATATTGGATCGGAGCAATCCCTAACTAGGAAAAATCAGTTGAAAATATAGATTATACTGAAAATGACCTCAGATTACTGTAGTCTACCGTAGAATTTTGTAGTTTTGTTGCCATATTCATCTTGTTGTTTTCACTTACATTTGCATTTAATCATTTAGGAGATGCTTTTATCCAACTTACAAATGTGAACAATGGAAGAGTAAATAGTCAAGAGTAACAAGAACAGTGATTAGACCAGACAAAGAACTGAAAGGCACAGGGGTAATATATACACAGATTAAATGAGGGAACTGATGAATAAATGAACAGCATGTGAAAAAATTGATAAACTAAGAGGTAACCACTGAAAGAAACAAGAATCAGAGAGGTCAGAGAAGCCAGTGAGGAAGTGCTGGATCAAAACAATGACCAACTGATGAAGGTGAAACAAGTGTACATGGAGGAACTGGCAGAGCAGAAAGGCAGTTTCTCCGGAAATGAGGGCATACAGCAGAACCTCTCGAAGCGGCGGTGCTCTTGGTATGGTGGTGTTGCCCAGCAAAGCAATCTCAGAGTGTCATGCTGTGATCAAAGAGACCACTTTAGAACTCTGTCCCCCCCAAGGATAGTACTGTTGAACATCCGGAGGAGAAGGCAACTGCTGGAGAGCCTATAGATGTGTCAGTGGTGTCCATTCATCAGCCTTCATCCTGCACTGTCACGGCTATGGAGGTCGTCTGTGAACTCCTGTCCTGTCCTGTCATGGCTAAGGAAGACATTTGTGAACTCTTGTCTTGTGTTGCCCTGGCCATGGAGATCAATTATGAACTTTAGTTTTGCCCGATCCAGCCTTAGAATCTATTACATTCAAGAATTCTGTCTGTGAACTACCTGACTGTGTTCCTGCTGCAATAGGAACCCTTATTCCCACCCGTCTTTGCCATGAAAGACATACAACAAAACTTTCTGTATGCCACGGTAACCCTGTCATTAGCAAAGAGACCATTAATGAACTGTCTTTCCCAGTCAATCAATCTAATCCTGAACTGCCTGTGCATCCGGTGTCAACCACTGTTTCTATTAGTAAGTGCAATAAGGTGTTTGTTTGTCTAGGTTTAATCTAAGAGTCTGAGTTTGCCAGTAGTGCTGTGGATTCTGAATTAGCTGTCTGCCTTATGTCATTGAACAAGTCTGATTGTGAAGTGTCTGTTTCCGTCATTGAAATGTCTACTTCAGTCTCTGTCAATGCCCTGAACTCTCATTTAAATTTAAATTCTGCAGTCAAACATGACTCTGAATTATCTGTCTGTCCAACCTCTAGTAACAAGCCTGAGCATGAATTGTGAGCCTGTTGAGTTTTTTTTTTTATCAGCGAGCCTTTTTATGACTTGTTTCCCTGTTCTGTTGTCACCATGGAATCTATTGATGAACTTTTTGGGTTCCCTGTCTTGACCCTTAAGGCCATGAATGCTCTATCTGAGTTGTTTATCTCTCCTCTGTCTATGTTGTCCATCCTTCGACCTAGGTCTCAGTCTCCACCCTGATGAGCTCCTGTTCCACCTTCTCTGCCCTGGTAGTCTTTTGCTCTGCCTGGGAGGTCTTCTACTCTGTCATGGTGGTTTACTGCTCCGCTGTGGAGGTCTTTTGCTCTGTCGTGGTGTCCCACCACTCCTGCCCTGTCCTGGAGGGCTTCTGCTCTGTCTTCTCTGCCCTGAAGGGCTGTGTCTCAGTATTATTATCCCTGATGGGCTCTGCCTCCATCTGCTCAGCTCTGGTGGGTCCCTGCACCATCTGCTCCACCTTGGAGGGTCCCTGTTTTGTCTGCTCAGCTCTTGTGGGCTCCTGCTCCTCCTGCACCACCCTGGTTGGCTCCAGCTGTGTGTTCTGCCCTGGTGGGCTCCTCCTCCATCTGCTCAACCCTGTTGGGATTCCTGCTCTGCCCACTCTGCCCTGGTGGACTCCTGTTCAATCCTGGTTATGCCTCTGTCCCAGGATCTGACCCGGCACTCCATCACTCTCCCTGTTCTGCCTCCGCTCCATCGCCCCTTGCCAGTTTATACGTCTAGTTCTAGATTTTGCTCTAATTTTTCTCCCATGATCTGATCTTTGTCTGGATTTTGGATAAACCCTTGTCTTACCATCTCTGTGTTTGCACCCTGCTTGGATTATTGCTCATGTTTTCAGATTACCCATCTAAATAATATTCGCCGATCGAAGACCTATGCTTGCCCTAGGACTACTCTTGAGTGTTTTGTCCATGCCATACAAACCACTCCCTTTATAATCACTACAGTCACATCGCCTCCTGGTGACCCTTGGTTTCAAGAAACCAACGAATTGTGAATTGTCATTGCTAAACAATGCAAAAATGTTGTAACTTATGGTATGAAACTGTGTCAGTTTTTAAAATGTATAATTTTGTAAGAAATTCAAATAATAAATAATGTTTTGTGGATCTTGAATGTGTTGTGACAGATTGCTCTAGCCCTTCAGTTCAAACGGCGCATAAACTGATAATCTCTTCCTCTTTGCTAGTTTTAGCGCAAAATAAACATTGATGAAAGCAAGAAGGTATCTTGTTTCAACCATGGAAAGACACCATTGACACCAAATGCTGATATAAACCAATATTAAGTCCATCAATGTTAATCTGCTGTGGTCTGGTTTGTTTGTTGGACATAAAAATCTTACAAAATATCCAGAGATTACATCTGAAAATTTGTTTCACACAAAAACTAGCCCGCTCTGTCTTGCCTGTAAGCATGTTGTCAGTGTCCTCTTTTGTCCAAAATGTATTGTTCACTGCATAGGACATGATGTGTGGTTTGAAAGTGCTATGGCTTTGTTGGATGAACCAACAGTAACAGAAAATTATTGTTTTTTGCAACAGGTCGACTGGTTAGCTGATTTGTGAGTAACTGCAGTTAATACTCGCTTGAGATCAAAAGAGCAAGCAAAAAAAAAGAAAAAAAAAGCTAGGATTCTCTTTTTTGCTCAGTAGCTCACGCCCCCTTCTCCCCCTCCTTCTTATTTTAAATGTATATATAAACTGGTCACTTTAATTCTAGAGCCAAACTGACTAAGGAAATCACTTAATAAGGTGATTTTATACTGTGATAATGTGATTTTTTTTATATGGTGATTTAATAGTCATAATAACTCATGTAAGATATGCTCTAAAATTTTGGATCCTCTGTTTTTTCTTATCAGGTGACACGTATGAAAAAAACTACAAGCTTTGTGGATTTTGGACTGTTGTTGATATTTTACAACTGCAAAAGGAAAATGAACTCTACGATACTTCAATACAGTGCCCAAGACAGATATATGGAGGCTTTCGTCAGAAATTTCATCTTTGTTCTTTTTGGAATCATGATCAACTCCATCAATGGAGTGTTTGTGTTTACATTTTTTAGGAGTTCAATTTTCTACAATGATCCAAGATATATATTGTATATTCACTTGGTTATCAATGATATGCTCATGGTTTTTTTCAGTGTCACACTTTCTGTGATGGCTTATGCGTGGCCAAAGGTTCCTTTCCCGTTCTGTGTCATCCTGCTAATAATAACTGCAACTACTTATAACAACACTCCTCTGACTTTGGCAGGGATGGCCATTGAGCGTTACATTGCCATCTGCAAACCACTGCATCACCATCAGATCTGTACAGTGCGCAGGACCTACATCCTCATCTCTCTGATCTGGAGTGTCAGTGTTTTACCTGGATTGGCTGATTTGATTGTCATAGTAATTGTTCGTCCTTTATCTGTCTTTACTACAGGCACTCTCTGTAGTTCAACAAATGTGTATAACACACCGTACCATGAAGAACTGAGTAAAGTTATGAATGGCCTTTACTCCTCAGTTGTGTGGCTAATTCTTGTGTTCACATATTGTCAAGTTCTGGTTGCAGCTAGAAGGGCCAACGCTGATAAATCCTCAGCAAAAAAGGCCCAAAGCACCATCCTGTTACACGGAGCACAGCTTCTGCTCTGTATGTTGTCCTACATTACTGCTGTCATAGACAAGATTTCTGCTCAACTTTTACTAGATGATCGAAAAAAAGTGACCATTCCTAATTACTTTATAACAAACTTACTACCACGACTGCTTACCCCTCTGATTTATGGTGTTCGAGATAAACTTTTTTGTAATCACATGAAAAGACTTTTTGCATGTAAATTACATATAGTAAAGGTTGAATCAACCAAACTGTGAGCAAAAAAAAAACAGCTGAGAGAAACTGTGCAGCTAGGATTTTCATTTTGCTGTAAATGGTTTTCTTTAATTCACCCTCTCCTGAAAACAATGTAAGTGCTTTATTATTAGGCTTCTTTGGTAATGCTTACCTATATTTAGTGTGATCATAAATTATTAAATAAATAAAAATGGATGGCATCATAATATAACACAACATAAAAAAGTGCACATTCTTAAAGGAATAGTTTACCCCAAAATTAAAATTGTCATAATTTACTCACCCTCGAGTAGTTCAAACTTGTATGAATTTCTTTGTTTTGTTGAATGCAAAAAATTCAGGCTGTTCAAATTCTAATTTGTATTCAGGCTGTTTTGGATCATTATTGACTTCCATTGTATTTTTGTCCTGTTATGGAAAATCAATGGTGACCCAAAACAGCCTGATTACAAACTTTTTAAAAATATATTCCTTTGCTCATTTTTGGGTGGACTATTCCTTTAATTCAGTTAAACTGCTTTGAGAATTAATGATTTGCAACACATACACAAATATGCAAATGTGAGTCTATGGCATAATTCCTGAAGCACAACTGGTGTGGTGCTACAAATGTCAACACAGATGACAACAAATGTAAATCTTGAATGCACTGTATTTTGCCCTTCATAAAAGTGTAGGCTAAGTGAATTCATATAAATAAAAAGACATGCTAAAAACTGTCCTGTCACAAATGAGCAAATTTTGTTTGTTAGATGCAAGGCAAAAAAACTTAAAAGACCATTAGATATTTTTACACAACTGTTGACATAACACCTTTATAAATATTTTAAAATAAAACTAATGTAATTTAGTTCAATGCATTTCTAAGGGGCCTCTCTTTCCCTTCCTCCTTCCTGCCCTCCCTCCCTTCATCCCTCCCTCCCTTTCTTTCTCTCATGCTCTTTTTTTTCTTCCACTCATTTACATGCTAGATGAACATATAAACTGCTCAGTTATGCCTTGAATCAAAACATTTACTAACAAAACTGAAAAGGTAAGTTCAATCTTTCCACATCTATTATTTTGTTTTCATATTCCTCATATCACATGCTAATTAACATGCTAAATATATCTCATTTTAATTTCTACACCAGATAAAATAAATGGAAAAATCTTAAGCATAAAGAAGATTTGTATTTCAGCCTAATCAAGCTGGTCAGCCAAGCTCAAGATCCTTGAAAGTAAAGCAACAACAGACACCAATCAAAAGTCATTCTTTCAAAGAAAAGAATTTCACATCACTGCACAAGCACAATGAACTCTTCTGTGCAACTCTATAATCTACAAGAAAGATATGCAGATGCGTTTGCAAAAAACTTTTACCATAGTTTTTCTCGCAGTCATAATTATCTCCATCAATGGAGTGTTTGTATACATATTCTTTAGGAGTTCAGTTTTCTACGATAATCCAAGATACATACTATATATTCACTTGGTTATCAATGACATGCTTATGGTTTGTGTATCTGTAACTCTGTTTGTGATCAGCTTTGCCTGGCAAAATGTACCGTTCTCATTCTGTGTCACCCTGCTAATAATATCCTCAGCTGCTCATAAGAACACTCCTCTGACTTTGGCCGGGATGGCCGTTGAGCGTTACATTGCCATCTGCAAACCACTGCATCACCATCAGATCTGTACAGTGCGCAGGACCTACATCCTCATCTCTCTGATCTGGGGAATAGGAGTCATACCTGGATTGAACGACTTGATTGTCATAGTAATTGTTCGTCCTTTATCTGTCTTTAAACCAGTTGCTATCTGTAGTGCAGCAACTCTTTATAATACACCGTACCACGAAGAACTCAGCAAATTTACACCTGGGCTTTATACATCTGTTGTGTGGGTAATTCTTGTATTCACATATTGTCAAGTTCTGTTTGCAGCCAGAAGGGCCTCCTCTGATAAATCATCAGCAAAAAAGGCCCAAAGCACCATCCTGTTACATGGAGCACAGCTCCTGCTTTCTATGTTGTCCTACATTACTCCTGTGTTAGACAAACTGTTTCTTCCACTTGTGACTGATCAGCAGAAGAGAATCAGTTTTTTCAATTACCTTCTAACAAACATTGTGCCAAGATTGCTCTCCCCCTTGATTTATGGTGTTCGGAGATAAACATTTTTATAATCACATGAAGGGATTTTATTCATGTAAATTGCCTATTGCAAAGGTTGAATCACAAAAGTAAAGAAGCAAAAAGTACTTCTAATAATGTTGCTCTCTGTATTTCTATCAACCCTGCAGAAAACAGACATATTAAAAAAAGTTCTTGATTAGTGCTTACTTTTTTTGTGCAGTCATAACACATTTCTGAAAAATCTCTTAATTAATGAATTACAAATGTGGAATTTGTGCCTGTGGCATAAAACCTGTAGCTGAACTCGAGTGTGCCGCTAGCAATGCCAGTTTCTTATGGATTCGTATCCATGTTTTGCAAAATTGCGGGTAGAGACATGCATTCCCATTAAGCCTATGTAGCCACTACTACACTACTACACAGATACTGCAAAAATTCCTACAAATAGTTTAGGTTTTCAGTTGAAATGACCACCAGTAACATTAAAAACACATTTATTTATTTTTCATACACAATAATTATAATTAAAAAGTCAGATTTGATCAATGAAGACTTTGAACAAGTGAGATTTGTAATGAAGTACATTGACAGCTCATTAACAGCTTCATATGTATGTTTTTTCTGACACATTGTCTGTCAGCAACAACTCCTCTTTGTTGTCCATTAAATTACATTCATAATGATTAAGGACAAATGTTTGTACACATAAAGTGTATGTGTCAGCTCTGGTAATATCTAACATATTACAAAAACACAGCCCAGAAGGCACACAGTGTCATAAGACACTGGTGATATTTGGTTAAATATTGGTTGAGACGTCAGGTGAACAAACTTTAGCATAAATCTTACATCTGATATCAATGTTAAATTGATGTGTAATACAGACATCATTTCAACTGAAATGCAACATCTGCAACATCTGACGAACATAAAAAAACCCTGTGCAGAAAAGATCATTCCAAAAATGACGCCTAGTCCTGTGAAGACGTGAGAAAATAGAAGGGAAATGGGGTGGGTGGGGAGTGACCCCTGACAGAAGACCTGCGAAAGCTGCCCAGATCCAAAAGAGGCTGTTGGCGCTGGCGTTCGCCACTCCAGCTCAGTAAGGCACAACAAAATGAAAGTCTTGGAGTGCAAGGTACCACCAAGACACCCTGGTGGTTGGTGGTTGGTACACTGTAGTCCTCAACTGCTTCACCCTCAGCAGCCAGCAGAGGTCAGCTATTAGCCGGGACATAACGGGGGTCCTCTGGGGCTGCCGGGCTGCTTGGCTATGGCTAGCAAACAGTTAAATCCCAGCCTGTCTCTTCTGACCAACACGTCACCGGCAGGTCATTTACGATCCCCACATCTACAGGCCAGGTGCCAGCTGCCAGGTGCCAGCTGCCAGCTGCCAGCTGCAGCTGCGATATTTACGCTCCGGACAGGTACTTGTTGGTTGTCCCCATGCACACAGGTAATTAGGAAGGACAGCTTGCTTTCTCCCCACGGGGCAAGGACGTTCGGCCGAACCACCGTGCTGCCTTAGTTGAGGAGAGTGCGGAACAAGTTCCTATTTACCTTAACTTCTGCTTCTGGGGCTCCTGCTGATGGGTCGTGGTGCACGATGCAGCCCGCTAGCCAGGGGTTTCCAGAAAGCACAAGGTCCAGTTGTTCATGGAAAAACTCAGAGGCCAAGATGAATGACAGACCGAAGTGGGGGCGAATCTCCTCTGGAGTTACAGGTACTTCTCTGCTGCCTCATCTTCATCTTAGGCAGCAGTTTGGTGGCTTGTATACAGGGATGCGGGAGTGAAGCATGCAGCACCACGCTTGTCCGAAGGGCTGTGAGCTCCTGCTCGGTTTCACCCTGTCAAGTGGCCAGATGCTCCACAATTTGCTGCTGGTGGATGCACTTCTTCCATTTCTGTTGGGGTAGGAGCTACGCGCCCAACTTTCAGGACCGGAAAAACAGAAGACACACACACAAAAAAGGTTGTGGTGAAAGAGATTCTTCTTTTGCCTGCATTCTCCACCAGTGTGACAGGGTGAAGAATCACACGATCAGGAGAGCTCAAACAAAACCCCCCGGAGGGTGGTTTTATTGACAAAAAAGTGAATAAACCAGTGAAAGGTGTCCAATAATGCCCCAATAGTGTCTCTCTTCTCTGGCACAGTGGGTCCGTGCTGCGAAGGTGAGGCTGATCGGTCACCAGCTGATCTCTGAGAGTGAAGTGTTAGTGTCAACAGTAGTGGAGGCATTGCTTACTACTGCCATGCCTCGTGTGGCTTTTTTAGCCATTCCTTGATGAGTTGCAGCTGGGAACAATCAGCCTGGAATGGGTGTGGCCAGGTGCTCCTTGTGAGTTACCAGGGCAACGATGATTATTCCTTGGGACGCTCGTCACAATACATAGAGAACCAGTAGGGACAAAACAATAAAAGTAGACAGTTCTGTCAGGAATACTGTTGTCAAAGATGAAAACAGAACAGGACCAATGACTGTATTGCAGATATTGTTAAAGTTCAATAGTTTTAGTACATTTTAGTAAGGATCAGCTGAGAGTCAGCTAATGCAAGCTTGGCTAACATGATCTGCCAGAACCTGAAGGTCATTGCATACTGAGTCTTAAAATTCCATTGAAGTTTTTGCACATTATGTCAAAATGGAAAAAACACAAGCAAACATTTTTTACTCAGTGTGCAAGAATCTTGAGGGCAAATCAAAAATCATTGTAGGACAGTAGGACAAAAACAGGAAGCTGAACTGTAAACTAACAATAATTCAAAATAATGCAGTACTTATATGTAAATAAATGGGACTTCAACCCAGGCTGTAGGAAACAACTGATAACTTTACAAATGTATCTGTTAAATCTGACTTTGAATTATCTCCCTAGGAACTATCTGTTTTTGTTGACATCATGTTTCGATCCATCTGTTTGTCCAATGTTAATAAACAATGCTGAGTATAAATTATCTCCCTGTTAAGTTTCTGTAACTGAACTGTATGGTTCAGCTTCTGTCAATGCCCTTGGTTTTGAGCTACCTGCCAGTTTAACTTCAGTATAGTTCATCTGGAAATGTCTTCCTCTACAGTGTGCCCGCTCCGTTGTTACCAGGGGAAAATTTTCACGAACTTTTTTGTTCCCTGTTTCAGTCCCTGTCTCCACAAGGTATCTATGCTCCTTCTATTTTGCCATGTTGGTCATCTGCTTCTCCATAATGGTTTTCTGTTCTGCTCTGGTTCCCGGCTTTACCCTGGGTTCCTGCTCTCTGGCTCCACCCTGATTCTCTCTTCAGCCCTGGTTCTCTGCTCCATACTGATTCTCTGCTACACTGTGGTTTCCTGCTCTGCCTGGCTTTTGCTTTGCGGCTCCACCCTGGTTCTCTGCTCCATCTTGGCTTCCAGCTTCACCAGCTCTATTTCAATCCCCAGTCTCTCCACTTCAACATGGACCTGGCCCTCCTGTGACCTGGTCTGTGGCTTTCTGTCCTATTGTCACCAGAGATTGACTTTGACACTACACAGACTTTTACACTTACACTGGACTTCAGTTCCCACAATCCATTTCACTCTGATTGCACACACAACTGTATCCAGTTTACATAAGCCATGGACTTCCTCTTCCTTGCTGCAGAGTATTGTTTAATGTTTATCGCACGTCTAGTGATAGCTGCATTACATAGTCCATAATTTCAAGTCTAAATTAGTCTTGTGTTTGTCTGTTTTTCTGTGTTCTGGTTCTTGTTTGTGTTTTTTGGATACCCTTTTGTCTCGTCATTTGGACCTGTTTGCACCCTGCCTGGACTAATTGCTAATGCTATCGGATTACCTATTTTTTCAGGCCCTCTGAATATTGTTTGTTTTGTATTATTTGTCTTGTTTGTGTTCTATCTGCCATTTTATTTGACCCTTGGCCACTTTATGACCATGTCTTTTCAAATGGCCTGGAATGTAAAACTTTATACCAGATACATGTTCTACAGGTGCTTTTCACTAACACTGAAAGTGTGGCAAAATGTGCAAGAAGCAATGTAATAAAAGTTTGCAGAAATGCTCACATAGGCATGTTTTTCAACCTTTACCTAATTCATAAATAAATGAAAGCAATACTCTTAGTTTTGCTTAAATTAAATTTCAAATATATTTTCTATGTGCGTGTGTTTGCATGTATGTATTTACACCAGGAAAGCAATATAATATAGTGTAATTAAACTTTCTCTCCATTCCTTCCTCCCTCCCTCCCTCTAGTCTCAAATGAGTATATAAACTGGTCTGTTTTCATCTGGAGTCAAAATGATTTATTAAGCAATCTGAACAGGTGAGTCCACTTTTGTAACAATTACTTACATTTTTTATTTAAAGTATATTCATTGTAGCTTATAACTATGAACTTGTTTAATGTTTCCTATTTTTATTGTGTATATGTAATAATTAAAAAATCTTCATGATAAAGATAACATATTCAAGTATAATGTACTTGTTACAGTCATCAAGATCACTGGAAGGAAGAAAACAAAAACATGACTGACTGAAATAACACTTTTTTTCCAAGAAAAGGATTAACAGTTAATTTCAGTGAATCAGTGAATTTTACACCAGTGCACAAGGAAAATGAACTCTACAATGTTTTTATATACTGTACAAGAAGAATATGCAGAAATATTTGCAAAGAATTTTACAATTGTTCTTCTTGGAATCATAATTATCTCCATCAATGGAATGTTTGTGTTGACATTTTTCAGGAATTCAGTTTTCTACAATGATCCACGATACATATTATATATTCACTTGGTTATCAATGATATGCTTATGGTTTTTTTCAGTGTAAATCTTGCTGTGATGGCTTATGCGTGGAAAAATGTACCTCTCTCATTCTGTGTTCCACTTCTAATAATAACTTCAACTACTCATAAGAACACTCCTCTGACTTTTGCCGGGATGGCCGTTGAGCGTTACATTGCCATCTGCAAACCACTGCATCACCATCAGATCTGTACAGTGCGCAGGACCTACATCCTCATCGCTCTGATTTGGAGTGTAGGAGTCATACCTGGACTGACTGATTTCATTCTCCTTTCAGTTGTTCGTCCTTTATCTGTTTTTACAACAACTGCTTCTTGTAGTGCATCGGTTCTGTATTCCTCACAATTTAATGAAATACAAACCAGATTTATGAATGGCCTTTACTCATCTGTTGTGTGGACAATTCTTGTATTCACATATTGTCGAGTCCTGATTGCAGCTAGAAGGGCCTCCTCTGATAAATCCTCAGCAAAAAAGGCCCAAAGCACCATCCTGTTACATGGAGCACAGCTTCTGCTCTGTATGTTGTCCTACATTACTGCTGTCATAGACAAGACGTTTATCCCACTTTTACCAGTCGATCGAGCAAAACTAACATTTTTAAATTATCTTTTAACAAATATATTACCACGACTGCTTACTCCCCTGATTTATGGTGTCCGTGATAAACTTTTTTGCAAACACATGAAGGGGCTTTTTTCATGTAGATTATTCATTGTAAAAGTTGAATCAACCAAACAATGAGAAAAAAGGTCAACACCATTAATTGTTTCATAAAAACCTGGATATGTAACATAAACAATCATTAAATGTTTTCCATGATTTATATATAATATAACTTAATGACTTTGTGTATTAAAATGGATCATCTGGAAAATAAGAAATTGTAAGTGTTTAAATTCAAACCTGCAAGAAACAGTGTGTTTTGAACAGACAGGACCATATTTAACTGTATACTGCCACAATCTCAAACTTTTCTTTAAATTTGTTTTACCAAAATGTTTCAGGCTAAAGCTGTTTACAGTGTAAAATCATTATTAAAATGAGTAGAGCAAATATTATCAATAAAACTAAGTACTAGTGCCAAATAAAGGGTAGGCAACCCTCTTTTTAAAAACATAGCCAAGGTCACTCTACCTTTTGGATTAAACACCACAAACAGTATGGTTTATGGCCAGATAGCTTTGAATTTCATGTGTAGCATTTACCTTTCTCAGTAGGTGATCTAATCAATTTGGTTTACTTACATACAGTCCTAATTTTTGCTTAATGTTTTTTGGACACACAATATATTAGGTGGCCTTAAGGTGCAAGTACATGCATAAAAATATAAGTACAATGTACTTATTGTGTTCATATGTTCACTCTGTCAGCTATACATTTACAAAGCCACAGGAATATTTTTAGCACAAAGAAAGCAAAAATAACAATTTTATACCACATTTCCATCTCTTCTCTGCTCTACTCTCCACTCTTTTCATTCACAACAGTACATGATGAAGCATGTGAGGGCGCCAGCACCGATCAAGAGCCAGGGTGTTGAGGTTAAACACAAGGCATGTGTTCAATGTCATCATGCTGACTCTGGAACAACATGGGCGTAATTATTGACAGAATTTTTATTTTTTGGGTGAACTAACCCTTTAAGAAGTAAGTAATGGGTCAAAAGTTTAAATATAAATGTAATTACAAAAATTAATTATAGATGTAAATACATATATATAAGTGCTATGATACAGGTGGGAATCAAACCCAGGCCGCCGGACCTGCCATACTTTTGTGCATAATAACAAAACTGACTGTTGTGTCCATTGCATTATTTTGTGTTACTGATTCGCTAAAATAGCATTATGAATATTCTTCTAGCATATTTTGGTATTGTAATGTGCTCATTTCGATCAGTATTGCCTCTTGTAATGTGTTGTTAAAGGATGTGAGTTTTCTCAGGAAACCTGTGATTTTGGCATTGCTATTAAATAAATTGCACAGTAGGTTTGTATTAAATCTGTACTTCATTTTGCCTTGCAAATACTGTACTGTCATGAAATTAACAGCAACTGTTTGAAAAGGCTAACTAAGTGACCCAAGGGCAATGACCATCATAGTTAATATTCATAATCTCTGCCCTTTCCACAAACTATAACTAACACACGAGCACATACAATAGCACTCTACTGATTAAAACTCATGGGAGCTTCAGGCTGAAATACCCAACGCAGAACTGGTTCTTCTGCTCAAGGTAAGTCTATAAGACTTCTCAAAATGAATAGGCTTTGTTAGTCTAGATCTGGTCACTATTTAACTCTGGTCACTAATATCTTTCCTTATTCTTTTCCAGACCCTTGTTCATAAAGAACCGGAAAATGAACTCGACAGTGTGGATTGTGGATAATTATGAAGAAGCTCTAGTCAAAAACATTGTGATTGTTTCTCTTGGTCTTATCATTAATTTTATTAATGGAATGCTAGTGGTGACTTTCTTCTCCAACTCAATGTTTTCAAGAGACTCCAGATACATTTTATACATTCACCTGGTAATCAATGACATGCTCATGATATGCATCTCAGTGACTTTATATGTGTTGACTTATGCTTCCCAACTTGTAAATGCACCATTGTGTTACACATTGGTTTTTCTTGGTACAACAACTTTTATGATCACTCCATTGAATCTGGCTGGTATGGCAGTAGAGCGTTTCATTGCTATCTGTAAACCACTGCATCATGCTCAAATTTGCACACCACAAAGAACCCACATCTTAATATGCTTGATTTGGGTTGTAGGAGCTATGCCTTCTCTTACAGATATCATTATTTTACTCTTTGTCCAGCCCATAGCTCTCCTCAGGTCTACTGTGCTTTGCTACACATTTAGTTTGTTCCCGACAAAAGCCCACAAGGATCGCACCACTGCTTCACAAGTCATCTGTATGTCATTTGTGTGGATAATTCTCATATATACTTATTGCAGAGTCCTGTTCACTGCCAGAAAGGCAGTTTCAAGGGGTTCTGCCAATAAGGCTCGGAGTACGATATTGTTGCATGGTGTCCAGTTGCTTCTTTGTATGCTTTCCTATATCACTCCTGTTATGGATATGTTTGTCTCTCCCTTTTTTCCTGTTCACAGAACAAAAATCACTTTCTTTAACTATCTAATCACAAATATTATGCCTAGATTATTGAGTCCTTTGATATATGGGGTCCGAGATCAGAGGTTTGTGAAACAAATGAAAGAATTTTTTGCTTGTAAAATTGTTATTGTAAAAATTGTGCCATCAAAATGATTATTTTTTTTTTGATGACAGTTATTTAGAAATAATAGAAATTAGAATTTTATGTATTTATTTATTTGCATTTATATTTATTTATAAGATTTGTTTTCATTTGAGAACATCAGTGAGAACAGAAACTCTCTAGCTTGACCCAAAACACTCGAAACGGGTGTATTTATGATTTTTTTAGCATAAACAAATAGTGAATGGCTTTTACTCAAAACTAACTTCACAGATCAATTTTAACAACTGGGTTTTTGATGATTTTTAGTGGATGTATGAAATAATTCACCCTCTAGCAGGTGTTGTTTAATCATTGTGGATTTACAACAGCACACATATTTGTGTCGTTATCTTGAACAGCAACCTTTTAACTAAATATTATAAATTGCAATATTTTTATATCTATATAATATATATAACTATAATTTCAAAGTAATCAAAGTCTGAAATATTTATTAATGTTGGTGATAAAGTACTACTGGTTAATGATTATTGTTTTAAATTAAACTAATTGCACTGTAAATTTGTGTGATTTATATTTATACAAATTTTACTGCATTTTGATAAATTAGTATAAATATAAATAACAAATTTACCTCCAGGGTCTTTAGACCACACATGATTGCTTGTAACTAGGGGCATTTCTACTGTTGGTTATTGTATCTACAATGATCAGTCACTGCATTAAAACCACTGAATAATATTGATTATACTGTTATCGTGGCATGTTTTAGATTTTAAAGTGTTCCTATTATAGATTTTTTGAAAATTAACTTTCATGCAGCATGAATGAAAAAGTCTTGCAAAGTTTTAAATCTAAAAATACTTTGTACATGAATTTATTATCTCTCAAAAGAAAAAGTCAACTCTGGATTGATGAATAGACACTTCTTAAAAAAAGTCATTTCATGTTGATGTTAAAATGAAACTTTGATCCTGAAGTGTTAAAAGCTCACAAACACTGATTTAAATGAATTGACCAATCCCTGGATATTTTTGGGAAAAAAGAATTGTTGAAAGAATTGTTTGTTTTTTGTCAAACAAAAATGAGACATATTATAAAAAAAATTATTTTTGACCTTGAATGCATGTCAACCTATTGTTTGGGAGTAACATAATGTCTATAAATAATTAATAATTATATAATCAAAAAAATCCACCTTACAAATACCATCAGGTAGGCATATATGCATGTGTCAGCGAAAGAATCACACAGAAAAGGTACTATAGCTCAATTTGCTGAAAAATCCAATGCTGTGTATATGGCTACATAGCTGCAGATCAAAGGAGGGCCTATAAATAAAACTTATTATTCATAAAATACAGTGCAATCACATCAGACTTAGCACAGTGCTTATTCAGTAAATGCTCAGCTGTACAGATGAGTTTTGTGTCTAGATTTGAATGTGGCTAATGTTTTAGCACATCTGATCTCGATCTCTGGTTCGTCTTGGCATGTCTTTTTGAGTTGATCTGAGAGGTCTGTTTGGTTTATTCAGTGAGAATATCTGCAATGCATTTAGGACCTAGGCCATTAAGTAATTTATAAATGAGTAATAGTACTTTAAATGAATTGACTTCAAAATCAATCCTAAATGTAACTGGAAGCTATAATAAGGTCCTGGTTTAGTTTACTTAGAATTTTTGGTTCTAGTCAGAATCCCAATATCAATGTTCTGGAAAAAAAAGCTGTCTTATTGTTTTCTTGGGCAGGCCGGTGAGGAGACCATTACATTAATCCACCCTGCTGCTGCCAAAGGCATGAACAAGTTTCTCAAAGCTTTGACTGGAAACAAAACGTCTCCAGGTTAAGAATGTAACCATGGTTCCTCAAAGGAACTTAAGCCACGTCAATGACGCTGAGCGTATGTGCAGACCCGACCAGTAAGATGGTGAGACGTCATAGGTGGGTGACGTCACGGGCCAGGAAGCATAAGAGCATGTGGAATGCTGCCGGCCTCAGCCTCTGTCATGAAGCGGGCACGGGCGGGGATGCCGCAAGTGTGGCCTCGAGATGCAGCATCTCGTTCCTTCGAGGAACCATGGTTACATTTGTAACCTGGAGACGTTCCTCTTCAGGAACTCAAGCCATGTCAATGACTCTTTGGGGCATGAGATGCCCATGCCTCCAGACTTGAAAGTCCCAGCACAGTGTGCAGTCTAGGGCAGGAGGACAGAGGAGCCAGGAGCGGCTGTAGAAACCTGTAGAAACAGGTAAATGTGTGGGGGGTGCCCGAAAGCAGGGCCTTGGAGGCCGCCACCCCACAGGTTGAGTGGGCCCTGACTCCTAGCCTTGGCAGGAGACCAGATCACTCATACGGCATGTTAATGGCATCCACAATCCATCTGCTTAACGTCTGCTTGGCTGCTGGAAAACCCTTCCTAGGGGAGCCAAACCAGATGAGCAGCTGGTCGCTCTTCCTCCACAGGGCTGCTCGCACTGGACACACACAATTGAGCTTTTGCTGGCCCAGCCCTGTGAAGGGGGGAGGATTGAAAGCCTCCAGCATGACTGCGACCGTAGAGACCTTCGGACTATGCCCTGCATGTGGGTACAGGAATGCCCTCGTCATACCTGGAGCGGACTCCAGGAACAAGGGCGCAACTGAAAGGGACTGAAGGTCACCTACTCTCCTCAGAGAACACAGTGCAAGCAACAGTGTGGTCTTAATCGTCAGAAGGATGAACCTCGGTTGAAAGACCTGAGGCTATGAGCTGCGCCCCTCAGAGGCCACACCCACAGCCTCCACAACTCTGGGCGAGGGTGCACGATGGTGCAGGAGGTCCCTCCTGACTGGGATCTCCCACGGAGACCCATCTAGGATGGCCCTCAGGTCCGAGAACCATACTCGGTCCAGCCAGAATGGCACTACAAGGAGTAGGCTTACCGCATCCCAGCTCACACTCCCGGAAGCAGAGCGATCGGGGAAAAGGCATACAGGTGTAGCCTCGGCCATGTCTGCACCATGGCATCCAGCCCCAGTGGAGCTGGATGAAATAGAGAGACATTGGGACATAAAGAAGTCCACCTCTGCCTGGTAAAATTCTCTCCAGATCTGCTCCACCACCTGGTACACCTGCAACACCGCCATAGTGTGCAGACATGTACCAGCCTGACCCGTTGCTGAGTACCCCCTGCAGGGCCGGAGCATTTAAGGACGATGCCACGGCAGATGACAGATAGCCAGCTAGCGTCCGTTCAACCTGCGGCATTGTCCTATAACCGCCTTGCTTCATTCCCACAACATTCCCGTAGAAATGTGAAGCGTGAACGAAGAGGCTTTAATAAAAAATGGTTTATTCCATTTTTGTCTGCCCTACCTCCACCTCCACTGGTTCCCATTAGCACCTCAACTCTTCCCATTCTGCTCTCTGGATCTGTCTCGGGTGTTCCAATCCTCAGTTCTGTCCTGTTAAGTATGTCCTCCAGCTCCACCTCAGGTCTCTGTGCCTTTGCCTCCTTGGCTCCACACTTCAGGGTCTGTCGGTCCACCTCAATTGTCACCTTAATCTGCCATTACCACGTCGTCTAGTCTGGCTAAAAGAAGTTCCACTTTGGTCCTCTGTCGCACCAGCTTTGGTGACCTTTCCACTTAGGTCCCAAGAGCCTGTAGCTCAGTTCAAACCCAGTTTAATTTTTTCACATTTTCCCTCCACTTGTTAGTTTTAGTGGTTTCTGATTAGATCACACCTGTTTTGTAAGATGAAGATAAAGACTTGTTAATGTTTAATGTTTATTTATCTTTGAAAAAAATGTTCCCAGTAAACAACATAAATCTGCAATAAGTTACTGGCAAACAGCTGCAAGTAATAGTGTAATACTATTAACAGGGAATATTTGCATGGTAATCGTGCAAACATTTGAATAGACTAATTTAAAATGACCCAATTGCTATGACTATTGTGTTTAATATTCATGATCCTTGCCCTTTTCACCAACCATAAATAACTTACAGTAACACTCTACTGAATAAAACCCATGTGAGCTTCAGACTGCCCATCCAGAACCAGTTCAGGTAAGTCTATCTATAAGACTTCTCAAATTAAAGGCTAAATAAAGACTAAGTTAAGTTACTGTAGTAAGTGATTTTTTAAATTCATCTTTCAAAATTTTCTGTTCCAGATCTTTGCTTTTAAAAAACTGGAAAATGAACTCAACAGTCTGGATTGTGGATAGTTATGAAGAAGCTCTTGCCAAAAATATTGTTATTGTTTCTCTTGGTCTTATCATTAATTTCATTAATGGAATGCTGGTACTGACTTTCTTCTCCAATCCAATGTTTTCAAGAGACTCCAGATACATTTTATACATTCACCTGGTAATCAATGATATGCTCATGATATGCACATCAGTGACTTTGTATGTGTTGACCTACGTTTCACCACTTGTGAATGCTTCACTGTGTTGCGTTTTAGTTGTTCTCGGTTCAGTCACCTTTACAATCACTCCATTGAATCTGGCTTGTATGGCAGTAGAGCGTTTCATTGCTATCTGTAAACCACTGCATCACGCTCAGATCTGCACACCACAAAGGACCTACATCTTTATATGTTTGCTGTGGGTTATAGGGGCTATACCTTCTCTTGCAGATATCATTATTTTACTCTTAATCCAGTCCACATCTTTTTTCAGTTCTCTTGTACTTTGCTATCCATTCAGTTTGTTTCCTTCAAAAGCCTACAAGGATCGCACCACTGCTTCACAAGTTATTTATATGTCATTTGTGTGGATAATTCTCATCTATACTTATTGCAGAGTCCTGTTCACTGCCAGAAAGGCAGTTTCAAAGGGTTCTGCCAATAAGGCTCGGAGTACAATATTATTGCATGGTGTCCAGTTACTTCTTTGTATGCTTTCCTACATTGCCCCTGTTTTGGATTTAATTGTCACTCCTTTTTTTCCTGTTCACAGAACAAAGATCACTTTCTTTAATTATCTAATAACAAATATTTTGCCAAGATTACTGAGTCCTTTGATATATGGGGTCCGAGACCAGAAGTTTCTGAAACAAATGAAGGAATACTTTGCTTGTAAAGTTATTATTGTAAAGATTGTTCCATCAAAATTATTATTTTCAGTTGGCTAAATTTTACTTGTAAATAATGTATTTATGTTCAATTATTGTTTTTTTAAGAACATCACATTATTCTCTTTACAGTGGCTCAGAAAGTGTTTAGACATTTCAGAACTGTCATCGCTTTTCTTTTTGCTCACTGTCTTTTAATCATCTGGTGGTTTGGTGATTTTTAGTGGATGTGTGAAATCAGTTTCCCTAAAGTATTTTTCCCAATAAATATTAATACCAAATAAACATTTTTAAGATAAGCAATTTAAGACACCTGCTTATTAATGTAAATGGTAGAATAAAAGTGTAACATAGGCCTATTGCATATCTTGAATAAATATGAGCTTAGGGCTCAAAGCTCAGCAGGCTTTACTGAATGTCAGAAAATTACTCAAACATTAAACAAAACTACCTCACCAGATTCAAACACAAAACACAGATTCATCAATGCAATATTCATGGTGATAATTGCATTTGCATTTCAAATGTTCTACTGTAATGTGACTCAAAGGCAATGGCCATCATATTTAATGATCTCTGCCCTTTCCACAAACCATAAATATGAGTAAATGTGGTAGCACTCATTAAAACCCATGTGAGCGTCAGACTGGCCACAGTACAGAAATGGTTCTTCTGCTCCATAGTAAGTCAGTCTACAACACCTCTCAAGAGAAAAACGTTAAGACTGCAGTACAGCAGGTAATTTTTTAACCACTTTCTCCTCTTTGTGTTCCAGACCATTGCTTTAAAAGATTAGGAAAATGAACTCAACAGCTTGTGTTGTGGATAGTTACGAAGAGGCTCTTGTCAAAAGCATTTTGATTGTTTCTCTTGGTCTTATCATTAATTTTATTAATGGAATGCTAGTGGTGACTTTCTTCTCCAATCCAATGTTTTTAAGAGAATCGTGAATTATACATTCACCTGGTAATCAATGACATGCTTATGATATGCATATCAGTGACTTTGTATGTGTCGACCTATGCTTCACCACTTGTGAATGCTTCACTGTGTTGCATTTTAGTTGTTCTCGGTTCAGTCAGCTTTACAATCACTCCATTGAATCTGGCTGTTATGGCAGTAGAGTGTTTCTGTAAACCACTGCATTATGTTCAGATTTGCACTCAGAAGGATGCAACACTTCTAGTAGAGTGAGCTATCCAGTGGGCCAACCTCTGCTTATAGAGTACATTCCCCTTCTGCCTGCAAGAACTGAACTGAGGTCCTGAAGCTTTGTGTCTGGTTTATGCCTCAACGCTCGGACTGAACAAACAAAGCTAGGGCTGGGTCTGCCTCCCCTGGGGGCAGCACTTGCTGGCTCACCACCTTAACCCTGATGGGAGTAGTGGGAAGCTTGGGCATGTAGCTGGGCCAGGGCCTCAGGATTACCTGGGAGTCAGCCGACCCAAACTCTAGGCATGATTCATCAACTGAAAATAAATACATGTCCTCTACCCTCTTTATGGAGGCCAGCGTAAGCAAAGGTTCAAATAGGCTATGCTGTAGTGCTTTGAGCTATAGAGACAGATCCCAAAAGGGGATTGAAGGGGGCTGGGGAAGATTCAACCTTCTCTTCCTTCTAAGGAACCTGGTGACCAGGTCATGCTTCCCTACCGACTTCCATTCCACAGTGTTGTGATTGGCAGCAACAGCAACTCTAAGGGTCTTTAAGGGTTGGTGGAGACAACCTTTACTTCAACCCCTGCTACAAAGAGATCATCATGACTCTGATTGAGTATCATTGGGGGTTTTCTTGGTGAAAAGAAACCATTTGACAAAAAGTTTCTTGTAGACAGTGCTCTTTTCTGATTGTGTCCACCACCTCCTGGGGTTACCTAGAACCTCTGTATCTTGTTTAATACAGGTATTAGTCATAAAGTTTCCAGAGGTCTGGACACGGGTGCCATAGGGTGCCCCATCTCTAAATCAGTAGATCCCTCATCAGAGAAATTTTCCAAGTAGGGGCTGTCATAAAGACCATCAGTTCTGGGAACCAGGTCAGAGTGGGACATTACAGCGCCACTAGCAGAACTTGCTCCTCGTCCTCCCTGATTTGCACAGACACTGGGCTCACTGGGGAAATGCATACTTGCACTGGTCGCAAGACCAGCTGTGTGCCAATATGTCCTTGTCAAATGTTCCCTTGGTCAGGAGGAAAAATAACTAGCAGTGAGAGGTCTCTGGAAAAGCAAACAGATCTACCTGAGTGGAGCCAAAACAGCTCTAAATAAGTGGGACCATCTGTCTCTATTCTCCAGCTTGCTGACTGTCCAGTTGTGCAGAGCAAACTCTGGAGTTTTGGTACTCATACTTGTATTTGTGTCCAGTCTTTAGTAGAGTTTTTTAAGGACTCGAATGCAGTTTTACTCTGACTTTACATGGACTCAAGCCTTTCAGACTCTTAAATATCAGCGTCAAACAGAAACAGGTGCTGTCCCAGGTAGTGTGAGATAGCAAGAACAAGAAATAGAAAGGAAAAAAGAAAACAAGTAAACCTCGGCTAATGACACAAGACACATAGAACCAAGGAACCAATCAAAACATTACACATGCAATCAAGGAACCAATCACAATATAACACACAGTCAAGGGTAGCATATGACATGATAACATAAGAGGCAAGAAACACATGGGAAATTGAGTCCAGGAAACAAAGTCTGGGGTGCAGTGCCCTCTGGTGAGTGTCCAGAGCACTTCAACTGATGTTTCTTGACAATCAATTTCATTAATAAAACATTATTAATGTTACTAATATGCTGTTTATTCACCAGATCTGATAATGATAGTACTTGTGCATGCAGTCAAAACTGACAGCAGAAGTTATGTCCATGATACAAACCCTGTCACAGGGCATTACCTTGTCAAAAGCTACACTTTTGTAACTTTTTTACCACTAAAGGGTGCATATTAGTAATGTAAACTAGCACATTTGTATAACTAAAATGTAATTAAAAGTTCCTTTTGAAATGGTGCTGCTTCATTTACACCGTTTGTGCCTGTTTTTGTGAGAGTGGAATGATGCTATAGCACCTCTTTTGGTAGATTCATAAGTGTAATATTCCACTGTCACGAAACAGATAGGCTAAGTTATTGTGACTCATGGGCAATGACCATCTCATTTAATATGCATGATCTCTGCCTTTTCCACAACCATAAATTAGACATGAGCGCATAAAGCATCACTCTACTGATTAAAACCCATGTGTGCTTCAGACTGCCTGTCATCCAGAAATGGTTCGTCCGCTCCAAAGTAAGTCTATCTATAAGACTTCTCACAAGAATAGGCTCAAAAGCCAAAACTGCTACTGATGATTTTTATACCACTTTCTTCTCTTTCCATTACAGATCATTGCTTTGAAAGAACTGGAAAATGAACTCAACAGTCTGGATTGTGGATAGTTATGAAGAAGCTCTTGTCAAAAACATTGTTATTGTTTCTCTTGGTCTTATCATTAATTTCATTAATGGAATGCTGGTACTGACTTTCTTCTCCAATCCAATGTTTTCAAGAGACTCCAGATACATTTTATACATTCACCTGGTAATCAATGATATGCTCATGATATGCATATCAGTGACTTTGTATGTGTTAACCTACGTTTCACCACTTGTGAATGCTTCACTGTGTTGCGTTTTAGTTGTTCTTGGTTCAACCACTTTTATGATCACTCCATTGAATCTGGCTGGTATGGCAGTAGAGCGTTTCATTGCTATCTGTAAACCACTGCATCACGCTCAGATCTGCACACCACAAAGAACCCACATCTTTATATGTTTGCTGTGGGTTATGGGAGCTATAGGTTCTATAGCAGATATCATTATTTCTATTTTAACCCAACCCTTATCTTTCTATAGATCCTTAATACCTTGCTACCCAAATTATGCGTTTCCTTCCAAAGCCCACAAGGATCGCACCACTGCTTCACAAGTCATCTGTATGTCATTGGTGTGGATAATTCTAATCTATACTTATTGCAGAGTCCTGTTCACTGCCAGAAAGGCAGTTTCAAAGGGTTCGGCAAATAAGGCTCAGGGTACAATATTGTTGCATGGTGTCCAGTTACTTCTTTGTATGCTTTCTTATATCACTCCTTTTCTGTTTACAATAACTACCCCTTTCTTCCGTCTTCACCAAACTAAGATCACTTTCTGTGTTTATCTTTTTACAAATATTTTGCCAAGATTACTAAGTCCTTTGATATATGGGGTCCGAGACCAGAAGTTTGTGAAACAAATGAAGGAATACTTTACTTTTAACATTATTATTGTAAAGATAGTGCCATCAAAATAATGAATTTTATTTGGCTAAAATTTATGCAAATATGTTTATATGTTTATATATATTTGTTTATGACACTTGTTTCATTTTGAGATTTGAGAACATCAATAAGAGCACAAACCTGTGCATTAGATAAGAAAATATCAATGTGGCATATACAAACGAATTATGAATGTACTTTACTCAGGACTAACTTTTCTTTTCTGAGCCATTTTTGCTCAGTATCTTTTAATCAGTAGATGATTTGTGATTTTTAATGGATGTATAAATCAGTACATCTCAAGTTCACGTATAAAGATCACATGAACACATTAGTCACATTAATTATTAATTATGAAAACAACCTAAAATGTAGTCTTTATTTTCAACAGTATATCTTGATTTATACATTAAAATGCCTTCATAACCAAATTAGAGTTTTAAAATAAACAATTTGGGAAGACTGCTTAATAATGCAAATGATAATACAGTTTTAATTTCAATTATTTTTAATAAATCACAGTTTGAATTTGTATTATTTGTGGTTTTGTTTAGTTATTTGTTTTAATACCATGGTTTAAGGTTACTTGTGTTATTTTGTCACTTAATCAGTTAATGCATGTATTTATTTGTTATGTGTTTATTATTATTACAATTATTATAATGTACACATGCATAAATCAAATGGATATTGTTCAGATCAGTAAGATATAGACTACTGTTTATAAACTTACTTGGGCAAGTTTAAAGTGAGTAAGACTTCCACGGTAAGTAATACGTTTAATCGTTTAAATAATCTAAGCAAAAACACATGCATTAGGAATATTTAAAAAAAAAAAAAAAAACTTAATCCAGGTAAGCGCTAGAAAAAGCAAAACGTAAATAACCAAATAACCAAAAACCTTATTGGGCCGTATTCACTTTGATAAACGACAGAGAGGCATTTTAACAGAATTTCAGTTAAAGATTGATTTCATCTGACCAATTTGAGAGGTATTCCGGGTATGTTAATGTCAGTCGCTGTTATTTCCGTGTATTTTCAGCGCCATCTTGTGGTTGTTCTGTGGTAACGCGCTCGCGCATAACTTACCCTCAACGTGCAAAAACTCACCCAGCGAATCTCGACGGTGACAGAAGCTGTCGAAGCTTATAAATATAAATAGTTGGCTTTTTAATCTCCCGTTACGGCCGACTGAGAGGCCTGAAAGTTACACAATAACAGAAACGAAAGTGAAACACTTTCCTCTCATTCGCATCGCTTTCTGTTCTGACAGAGGAACCAAACGCCAAACTCCACCGAAAGGTAAATGTCACTGGAAATGTTGCCTACTCTTACGCTTTTTGTAAATAATAGCTAATTACAACTAATTATGCAGTTGCCATGTTTATAATTTTAGCACCGGTGGCTTGTTGTTCGCTGATGTACACTGTCCTTGAAAACACTCAATGCCTTGCATTGTTTACACCCAGGTGTTGAACTGGTTTACTTAAAAACCCACCACTGCAAAAAAAAAAAAAGCATGATGGTACTAACATGCACCATATTAATAGTACAGTATGAATGAATGAGGAAATCAGGAATTATCATTGTATTAGTTTCTGATACCGTTGCTGTACTTTGTAAAGGACAGCTCTGATAGTCTGTTTTGTCATTTTTACAGAAAATGGCTCAGTCTGATATTGACGAGGGATTATATTCTCGACAACTGTAAGTGTACTGTAATATATTCTTATCTGCTTTCCTTAACTTTCTTTACCTTATGTGCATTTTGGTTTCCTGTGCTGTTGAAGCTGAATTCAGCAACATGAATTAAATTTCCCAGTGGAGCATATTACACTTTCATTTAGATTATTAAAATTAAAATTATTTCAGTTTCGCATACCTAAAAAAACAAACAAACAGGAAAATTATCTTTTTGAGGTCGGGTTACTTAGTTTGGGAAATTTCGTTTATGTGTTTCCTGTATGTTAGTAATACTGTATGAATAGTTACGCCCCACCTTGACTTGTCTCTTCCTGGTATTTTTCATAGAAAAACCAAAGCAAAAGTAACTGAGGTTTGCATGCTATTTAAATATGCAAAGTAAAAAAAAAATCATAATGATAGCAGCATTGAGAGCATTTGTAATGCATTTTAATGCATGCTTTTTTTAATTTACAGCACATCAAATGTTGTATCTACTATGTCGCACAAAATATATCGATTGAAAATGGCAGCATTCAATATTATGAATATAAATATTAAATCAGCAAGTACTGAACTTTTTCCTTCATGCAAGGTGCTATTTTTTATCTCACAACAGGTACGTGATTGACCATGATGCAATGCGTCGCATGGGAAAGGCTGATGTTCTCATTGCTGGAATGCGAGGCCTTGGCGTGGAGATTGCCAAGAATGTGATCCTGGCTGGAGTTCGATCGGTCACCATTCAGGATGAGGGTGTGGTGGAGTGGAGAGACCTGTCATCTCAGGTAATGGGTCCTATTACTGCAATTAAAACAGTATTTCACCTTAATGAATATTCTGTCATCATTTATTAACCACATGTGATGATGCTTTGGAGATGCTTTGAGCTGCTCTTTTGAACGGTGATTCATGCAAGCGTGCATTTCAGCAAAGACCAGTTACAGCGTGATGCATCTGAATGATTATTTAGGTGGAAAGAAAGAAAGTGTTTCATAAAACATACTTGTTTGGAAAGACAGAGTTGTTAAATGGGTCATACGATGCTATTTAAATATCATTATTTAGTATATTTGGTGTAACAAGCATGTTTACATGCTTTATTGTTCAAAAAACACATTATTTTTCAAAAACTCTATGATATTGTAGCTCCTTTATGCCCCGCCCCTCTTTCCAATAGTCTAGCCAGATAGATTAGCCAGCTGAACATTTGGGCTACTTATATTATAAATATTGCCACATCTTGATGTAGACATGTCTTTTAGTTATGCGTTTTAGTCTGGATCAGCCTTCTCTTTGAGATAGAATAAGGCAGATTTTGAGCTTTATAACTCTGCAGATTCATGTAGAAACAGTGGAAGAACAAGAAAAATAGAAATCATCATATGACCCCTTTAAATGATGGCATCATTTTCATTTTTGGATTAATTATCAGTGTTATTTGTAGACTACAAATAGAATACGTTTATTTTAAATTTGAAGTGAAATTCTCTGTGTAGTTTTACCTAAAGGAATCTGACCTGGGTGAGAACAGGGCTTTGTGCTCTGAGAAGCATCTCTCTAGTCTGAATGTCTATGTTCGAGTGTCTGCCTGGAGTAAAAAACTCGACAAGGACTTCCTCAGCAATTTCCAGGTGAGACTGTGTGTATGTGCAATAAAGTTCTTTGGCTTTTAACCCCTTTTCTTGCTTAGTCATATTTATTGTGTTCATCACAATAGGTTGTGGTGCTCACAAATTCACCTTTAGAAGAGCAGCTACGCATGGGAGCGTTCTGCCATTCAAACAATATAAAGTTTATTGTGGCTGACACCAGAGGGCTTTGTGGGTAGGCTGCATCGTATGAATCAGCAAAATATTTGAAGCTGGTTAAAATAGTGCTGAATCAGATTCTGTTGTCTGTGTTTGGTTTACAGGCAGCTGTTCTGTGACTTTGGAGAATCGTTTGAGGTCAGAGACACAAATGGAGAGACTCCGGTATCTGCCATGATTGCTAATATAAGCAAGGTGACAGGACAAAAATCATATTTTCACTTTTTCAGTTTGGTCCTCTTAAAGGGACACTCATTCTCACATAGTTTCAAATCTATAGCACCTTTCAGTAACTTTGAAAACAAATGAAATTACTTTTTTTTCACATTTTTACATTTTTTAGGAAATCTAAGATTTGTTTAAAACTTTTTGGAGCTTCTGTTTATTTTTTTTTAAAACACAAATGTGAATAAAATCAAAATTAAGTCTGATGATCATGAAGAGACTTTACCTTTACAGAAGGTATTGAAATAAACAGATTAATGTTTCTCATTATAAAGCATCAAAGTGAATAGACGTTTAATGGAGGGAAAGAAATATTTCTGATCTGTATTTCAAACCTAAACAGAGCTTTATGGTTATTTTCCATCATAGGACAATCCAGGCATAGTGACATGCACAGATGACGAAAGCCACGAGTTCACTGATGGCATGCTTGTAAATTTCTCTGAGATTCAAGGCATGACTGAACTCAATAGTTATGGCCCCATTGAGATCAAAGTGAGAGGTAGGTGTGATATCAAATATATGAAACATATTTAAACTGATCATTGATAGATAGTGTCAAGAAAATGCCACACAATACAAAGCAGTAAATAACAATACATTTTAATGTTTTTAGGCAAATACTCCTTCAGTATTTGTGACACATCAAACTTTTCTGAGTACGTGAAGGGTGGAGTGGCAACTGAAGTGAAACAGCCTGAAATCCTCAGCTTTGTAAGCATTATTCATTAATAAATTACGATTTAAGATGCTACTGATGCAGTATATTTTTTAAAATATGGAATTAAAGCAAAGCACATAATTGAGCGGATATTTTAATTCTCTCAGAAACCTCTGAATGTGGCTCTGGTTGAAGTGATCAGAGACCCTGAGCTTCTGGAGATGACAGACTATGACAAGACACAAAGACACCTGTCTCTGCACCTGGCCTTCCAGGCCCTGCATACATTCACTCAGAAATACAGCCGCACACCCCGTCCTAGATCCCAGGTCAGTTCAACAAAACCTTTTCTCTAAAGATTGTGTATTGTCACAACACTGTGTGAAATGAAGGCTAAATAAAAATTAAGGAAAGATTTTTTTATGTTTGGGAAAAATAATTAATTATTGATGTATGTTAATCTCCATTAAACCATTTTATTGTACATTTAAAATGCATTATTATTTTTGTACTTGGGTATGTCATACAGGTATATAATGTATTTGCTCTGACAATGATTTAGTGTGATTACAATTATAAATCATTCAATGCATCATGAAGTAAAACAGTTGGTACAATGTGATTTGATTGAAAAGATGGTGTACAGCATTGTCAAAAAAAACCTGAAAATAGGTCAGGAATTTTATTTTGAATTAGAAAGAAGCACTCGATACAAAATGTTTAGTGTAGAATTAGAATTTATTCAGTGCATTGGATTTTCGTTGACTGATTTTTTAGCACATTTGCTGTATACCCATATGTATTCTCTGCCCTCTTTAGGCTGATGCTGAAAAGTTGGTTTCTATCACAAAAGGGCTCTGCATAGATGCAAAGTTTGATGAGCTTGATGAAGACGCTGTAAGGCAGTTATCTCTGGTTGCCAGCGGTGACCTGGCGCCCGTCAATGCCTTCATTGGTGGTCTGGCTGCTCAAGAGGTGGTGAAGGTCAGCGTAATCATTTAACATTTTATTCTGGCAGCGCCAGTTGAATTTGAGATATATAAGCACATTTTTAATCACTCTATTTGTATGAAATCTTTCAGGCGTGCAGTGGTAAATTCACTCCTCTTAGACAGTGGCTGTACTTCAATGCCCTGGGATGCCTGCCTCAGGAGACCGATGGTGTCCTTTCTGAAGACGCCTGTGCTCCTGTAAGCTACAATCCAGCTCATTCTCAGTATTTAGTAAATAAGAAAGCCTTGTTAATCTTTATCTTCTGTGCTGTAGAGAGACAGCCGATATGACGGGCAGATTGCGGTGTTTGGATCTGCTTTTCAAGACAAACTGAAGAAACAGAACTATTTTCTGGTGAGTGTATTTCTCCTGTGTCACCAGCAGGTGAGGACATTACCCTGATTTGTGTTTCAGTAAACCCTTCTGGAAGAGCAATGAGCAGACCAGCGGTGTCGAAAGCACAGGAAATATTTTATGTGCCATGTGACATTTCCTGTTGAGCACTAAGGATATGCCAGTCAGAGTTTCCCCATGTGAATCACCCAAATATTTCAGATTTTTTGGTGTGTTACTTTGATGACTCTGAATGTTGCTAAATTATGTTCTTCTTCATTTTAAAACAGTTTGCTCATCTAAGTGTTATTCTAATAAAGAAGGCTTTTTAATGGACACTGTTAAAATATTTGGAGTCTTACATTTTTTTAACAAAATCTATTTTTTATTTATCAAGGATAAATAAAGCATAAATATTTCTAACATTACAAACAATTTTAATTTGTTCTTTTGCACTTTCTATTCGTCAAGTAATCTTGAGAAATGTAGCACTAAAATAATTAATAATTAAAATTTATTTTAATGTTTAAAATAAATAGGTTTCCCAAAGCAGAACTGTTTTTACAATATTTATAATAAGAAGAAATGTTTTTTGAGCAGCACATTAGCATATTAGAATGATTTCAGAGAATTCGGCTTTGATCACAGGAATAAATTACATTTAAAATGTAAAGAGTTATTTTAAATGATAGATTTTACAGTTTTTTTAATCAAATAATTGAGACTTCTTTCAAAGACATTAAAAACAATACATTTAACATCATTTTAAATCCTTCACCCTCTTTATTTTGAGTTTAATAATTTAATATTTATATATCAAAATGTCATCTATGATCAGGTCGGAGCTGGAGCAATTGGTTGTGAGCTGCTGAAGAACTTCGCTCTGATGGGTCTGGGTGCAGGAGAGGGCGGGAACATTACAGTGACCGACATGGACTCTATTGAGCGATCTAATCTAAATCGACAGTTTCTCTTCCACTCTAAAGACATTGGGGTAACTACTACAAATCTGACTTACACTTCACACAATGAAATGGTTTCACTAAGATATCGGTAACTGTAGTCCAGAACAGTACCTGAAATCCGACTCAGCGAGCCACTTGGCTTTTATGTTGTGCCTAGTTTAACCCCTCAATTGTGGTCAAATGTTATTGCATTTATATTTATTCTTTCTGTGTTTCTCAGAGACTGAAGTCTGAGGTGGCGGCAGAGTCTGTTAAAGAAATGAACCCTTACATGAACATCACCGCTCATCAGAACCGTGTGTGTCCTGAGACGGAGGAGGTCTACACACGTTCATTTTACAGCAAACTCCATGGCGTGGCAGCCGCGCTGGATAATGTGGATGCACGTGAGTTTAAACGGTTTTTCATGACAATGCAAACTTGTAAGATATGTCTAACATTTTATTTTCCCATTAGGAGTCTACCTCGACCAATGTTGTGTGCGAAACAAAAAGCCCATGCTGGAAGGAGGGACCCTGGGTAGTAAAGGCCACACTTTGGTGGTAGTGCCACATCTGACTGAATCATACGGACTCTCTACATCTGGAGGACAGAAAGCCATTCCCATCTGCACACTCAAGAACTTCCCTCACCGTATAGAGCACACGCTGCAGGTCAGAAGGCCTTTCAAAGCTTACTTGATTGTAAATGTGTCAGTTTGGCCATTTAGCAGCCTTTCAAGAAACCATTGCATTTTGCCTTAATTTGGAAACATTAAAACTGTGTTATTTCAAATGTCGATTAAAGACATATTTACAAGAAAAATGATAACTATAAAGATAACTAGAACAGTAGCTAGTGTATATTTGTGTCCACACCAAAGCCATCCAATACCAAGTGTGCACTACAGCAGAATAATAATAAATAAACAGTGTTATATATTTCTAAATATATATTTGCAAAGAGGCGGTGACAATTCCAATGCAGCCTTTATCATTTCTACTGTACATGGAGCTATGCTTGTATGTGATTCACAAATCAATTATTTGTGATTTTCAGTGGGCCAGAGACCAGTTTGAGGGACTTTTCAAACAAACGGCAGAGAATGTGAACAACTTTCTCAGGTATAACTGCATGCATTTTTTCACTACCCTTACTAAAAGTTTATTTTATTAAGTATACTTAAGTAAAGTACTTTATGTAGTTAGTATACAATGATTAGTGTACTAGTAATATACTTATAGTAGTATACTAATATACTACTATAAGTGTACTGTTTCAATACTCCTTGGGTCTAAATTAGCCCACTTCCCAGTATATAAAAGTGTATGTTTAAATATAGAGACAAGTAGAACAGTAGAAAACTTTGAGTATGCAACTAATTTATGTCAGTGATTAACTATACTAAACTGAACTTACAAGTATACTGGTAGTTTACTAATTAAATACTTGTTGCATTTTTAGTACACTTTATATTGAGTATAGTCTCAATGAGAATACAGATTTTAGGTCGACAGTATATACATTAGTCAACATTAGAAATGTATCTGAATGATTCATCAAAGTTGTCCTAAAACAAAAACTCATTTTGATTAAATGTTTTGATCCACTGGCTACTGTAGCTCAAATATATAACGTTTTTAAGTTTAAGTCAAGCATACTTAAATGTAATTTTAAGTATATTTTTGAGAAGTGCATAAAAGCAGACTAAAATTATACTTTCCAATTTTTAGTTTAAAAGAAGTATACCAATGGCACACCTGAATAAAGTTCTTTTAGTCTAGAAGAGAAAGTGTATGGAGGTAATGTAGGGTAAAAAAAGGGCTCTGGTTTTATCAGCAGATGCAGATTATTTGTGTCAGAGATTCTGTTTCAATATTTTACTCAGGCTCAGCTATTCATTATTAGTGCGACCCCAGGCTTCCTCCTGGTCTTTCAGGCGCAAGTGTCAACTGTTGTCAGATCTCTTTTCCATCTGAAACGAAGTGAAGGATGTTTATAGAGAGACGAGTGTGCAGGAAGTTGAGGTGCTGTGTGCTGTAGGCAGATACCACAAGGGAAGGCAGCGGCGTAACTGCCTCAATCTCAACTACTTCCTCTTGGCTGTCTGCAAATTGCAGCCTTTGCGTGAAGGCAAATAAAGACCCCACCCGACTTAACAACTTTCTTAAAAACTGGATAACTATAAAGTTAGTTATAAAGTTTATCCTGAACGACTGATGTTGGAAAAATTCCAGCGGCGAAAACTCGTATACTGATAGTTCTACTTCTTTTCTCCATCACTGCAGTGACCCAGCATTCACCGACCGCACAGTCGCCCGTGGGGATGTGGAGGCTGTGGAAATACTGGAGGGTGTCTATAGGAGTCTGGGCGAGGAATGGCCTCAGAACTGGGCTGACTGTGTCAGCTGGGCCCGCAGACAATGGGAAACGCTCTACAGCAATCACATTAAACAACTGCTACACTGCTTTCCCCCTGACCAGGTAACACAGACACCAGTATACACACACACACACACACACAACATAAGGAGAACTGTCACTGTAATAGGGCAAATATCATAAAAGCATGTCTAGTTCATAGGTCGAGGTTTAACTGATTATGTGTTTCAAAAAGCTCTGTTGTGTTCTTTGCTTGCTTACTCTATATAATATGTTTATAAGTTAACTGTGGAAATAAAATCATTCATATTAATTGATACAATGTTTTCATTAAAACATAAATCATAAAAAATTAGACCCATATGTTTTGACAGTTTTCATGAAACTTGAGTATTTTTTTTGGATAATAAAAGGACCTACTAAATGATTACTTAAAGACCTATTAGTCTTTTAATAATTTGTCAAATAATGCATTGTTTTTGTGTTGATTGAGTTAGTTTCACTTTGCACCAGCAGGTGGCACTGTTGTCTATAAAAACGATGGGCACTGAACCATAGTTAGAGGTCAGTTTAAGGTTTTATTGGCATTTATAAAGTTTACATTAAATTATATAAATTACCGAAAGACTTTAATGAATTTAAAATTATATACATTAACCAAAGCCTTCATTATGAGAATGGCAGCATGCTGCAAGGTTTTCTTTCCAAGTATATTTCTTTCTAATTTGGTCGTATTGATAGAGTAAAAGTACAATTGACGTTCTCTGTGCGTCTATGATTATGCAATGTGGATAATCCATAGCATCAGTGCCTGCACACTGAGATAAACACGCGTCCAGAGGAAGGGTGATACGGACAAGAAGAGAGAGTTTTGAAACTCTGATGTCCTTTATCTTGCATGTCCAGATGTAATCGTTGCAAAACCAGAAGTTTCAGATTTGAAAAGGGAATGTAGACCACAGTTCAGTTTGAGGGTTTGTGCGTTTTCCATTTTGCACGAATGTACTGAAAAGTTATAAATCACACAGTCCCCCTGAAGTTTGCTTGAGTTTCTCATTATCAGTCGGACGTCTTTCGTCTTTCGTGGAGATGATTAAGCTTTGTGTTACTGATCTTTTGGTCTGTGTTTGGTCTTTTGAGCAGTGCCTTCTGTTTTGTTAAAAGACTAATTGTATTGAACACACACATGATAAACTCATTATTCTGTCTGTCCGAGCAAAAGGCTTGGAGACATAGGCTTTATGGTGACCAATCACGTCCACTTCACATTAGCATGTGACGGCTTCAGGGCTTCCATTTGGCCCACAACACATGTAGACGTCTTTCATTCTTGCTTACTGGAGCCAGCTATATAGTGTCTTTAAAAATGTTTTCATATCAATACTAATTTTGATTTTAAACATTGACAACCCTATAATAATAATCATTATTATGATTATTAAAAGTAAATATAATAATACATTTATTTAAAAAAAAAAACATTTATAAAACAATAATATATATAGTATATATATTAGTATAAATGTAATTGAGTATATGTATACATACAGTAAATAATAACAGCAAAACTATATAGCATCTTTAACACATTTATTAAGGCATTTTAAAAATAAATCTAATAATCTAATATATGAAATCTAAATATCTAACAGTAAGAAAAAAATGTACTATGTATGTGTGTGTGTATATATATATATATATATATATATATATATATATATATATATATATATATAAAATATGAAAAAAGTATTCGTAGTCAAAACAGTAATTAATCATACATACACATGTAATATGTATAATTTACATATAAAATAAAATGAATATTATTTTACAAACATTAAAAGAAAATTGATTTTTAAACATTTTTTTCCTCTTCTTCCCACTAGGTAACAAGCTCTGGACTTCCATTCTGGATGGGCGCAAAGAGATGTCCACATCCTTTGACCTTTGACGCCAACAATGTAAGTACCCCTACACAGCCCTCGGGATCCCCCACCATCCCCTGCAGACAGCATTGTCTGAGTTTAGATGACTCACAGTTTCTCTCCTGGTGTGAATAAGATAGTATCTGATATCAGTGATTAACAAAGCAAGGTGAAAACATCTTAAACCCCCCGACTTCTGTCACAGACACACTCGCACAGGTAAACACACAGTGCCCACATTAGCAAACAAGTCATGCTTTCCAAAGAAACCCTTTCAGACACATGTATAAACTGAAAAAAATATAAAGAAAAACTCCTATGTATTTAAATTAGATATCTCTTGATATGCAAATGATTCCATTCTGTAACCATTATTGTCCTTTATGGCCCATTGTTTCCATTGTCTTGATTCTTTACACATGTTATCAGCATTTGGTAAGATTTGTGTTCCTCTAATAAAGGAATTCCTCTTAACTCATAACAGTCTGTTTGAATGCTGTGGTTTCAAAGGTTAGCCCATTTTGGGAAGTGTTTTTTTTTTTTTGAATGCGCCACACACTTTCCTTTCATCATTTCCTGTGAACCACTGGAGTTCTGTTTCTTTGCATGTACGTTTATGATCCATGGCAAGTTTTTCCACACTTGAGCTCAGGATCAGACACAAACGCACAGTTTTGCCTTTGTTCTGCCAGATGCAGTAGAAGTATATTGATTTGAAATTATTGCTGTTTTCTTTTGTTTTATAGACCACCCATACAGACTTCATTGTGGCGGCGGCCAATTTATACGGGCAGATCTATGGCATTACAGGCTCAAGAAATCATGCCGATATTCAGAGCATTCTGCGGGGAGTAAAAGTGCCCGAGTTCACCCCGAAATCTAGTGTAAAGATAGCAGTGACCGACCAGGAGCTGAAAGAGGAAAATGAGGAGAGAAAAGAAGAAGGTAAAATCTTTTATATGTGACCCTGGACCACAAAACCAACTCTAAGTGAAAATATATCACCTGACAGCTGAACAATTAACCACTGATGTGTGTTTTGTTAGGATGGGACAATATTTGGAGATACAACCATTTGAATATCTGGAATCTGAGGGTGCAAAAAAAATCAAAATACTGAAAAAAAATCACCTTTAAAGTTGTACAAATTAAGTTCTTAGCAAAGCATATTACTGATCAAAAATTAAAATTCAATATATTTAAAAAAAAAAATTAAAAAATATCTTCATGGAACATGATATCCTAATGATTTTGGCGTAAAAGAAAAATCGATAATTTTGACTCATACAATGCATTTTTTGGGTTATTGCTACAAATACACCCCAGTGACTTAAGAGTGGTTTTGTGGTCCAGGGTCATATATGTGCAATAAAATTAAGTCTAGAAATATTATTAAACATTAAACACTAATATCCCTCACTGTGCCTCTTAGACCAAGTCAAGCTAGAGATGTTAAAGGAGAAGCTGTCCAAAATCCAGCTGAAGGACAAAAGCTTCCGGATGCATCCACAGGAGTTTGAGAAGGTACCATGTGTTTGTCAAGTAGATTTTCACATATTGTTTCGTAAAAATATTTGTATCATTAAAGAAATAGTTGATTTTAAAAAAGTACCCACAGTGTAGTCACTCTTGCAGGCCATCCAAGATACGGTATAGTTTCTTTCTTTATCGGAAGAGATTTTGAAAACAAATGTAGCATTTCATCACTTTCTTACCAATGGATCTTCTGATAAAACTGAGAAAGGCATCACAATACTTCACAGTTAATACACACGACTCCAGTCAAACATTTAGTGAAGTAAAAAGTCCATAACCAATAATAACAATTCATCCAGTAAAAAACTGTTGTCCTCTTACATCAGAATCCACCAACATAGTTGTTTAGAACTGATTTTGCTTGTATTTCTCTCCTGAAACAAATCCCTTTTATTGGAGGAGCAATATTATGGATATAAGTTGAAAATATCTTTTTTTTTTTTTTTTTTGCAAACGTGCAGATTTTCGCTTCACAAGATCCAACTGATGCACTGGAGTGTGATTACTTGTGATTTTTTTTATTTTTATCAGCTGTTTAAATTCTAATTTTGACAGCGCCCATGCACTGTGGAGCAACATCAATGGTGTTATTTTAGATATTTTGCCCATTAAATAGCGTTTTATACAGTGAAAGGCAACCTAGACATTTGATGAAATGGGTATGATTGTGATTTTTGTTTCAATCATTCCTCAGCAGCTGTAATCATAAAATATGCCTGAAAATGTAGGCATCCTCTGTAAATACACACATTTGGTATGTGCAGTGAGCAAAGTCAGACATGTTGGCGTCCACTCTCAGGTAGGAGGTCTCATTCAACCACAAAATTAGCCCTAAAACAGCCAACCCCTACTGCAGTTTTCATCTACCCATAACCAGCTCCATCCACTAAAGACCAGAGAAAACAGTCTTCCTTTCTGTTGAGACAGATCTTCTTCACAGATCCTCACAGCTGTGACATGCTTCTCAGAAAGAGGGCGTCCAACACACAGAAAGTCTTATGAAAAACTCTGGATGCACGCTGGTTTAGTCAGTGATCTCTTTGTCGTTTGTCGTGAGTGCATGACACATGGGCTTCCACACGCACGCATGGAGACTGAATGGGCAGCAGTCTCTGAACAACATCTCGGCTGTGTTTTCTGTTAGGAGGAGGATTAGTCTCAGTCTGTGTGTTTCTCTGCATGTATCTGCCTTTGATTTTCACAATCTCTTCAGACTTTAAGTCTGACCTGGACAGCAATTTCTCCATTTCTGTTTGCTTCTGTCTTTAGTCGCGTTTTCCCTGAAGATGAAAGCATTCTGGTATCTTTCTGGGAACGTTCATATGGCAACAGTTAGGCAAACGTTTCTCTATAAATGTACTGAAACGTCCACAAGCCTGAAACCACATTGAAAATCTGGCATTTTCTTTTATTTACACGTGAAAATAACGATTTGGACAATAGAATAGGTATGACGAAGAACAAAAGTTAGCTCAAAAAAGTTAATAAGTATCATTGATATATTATTAAAGTATTTAATATTTTGAATTAGATTTTAGTTTTTGAATTAATTCCATTTCGAACTTATAAGAGATTTAGCAATTAGAATTTTAGTAACTTGTACTAAATATAATTGCATTTAATTACTAAATAGTAATATTTGTATTAGTTATTTGTTGTTATAGCTTAAATACATCTATATTGCAAAAGCCTATTTCTGGCCATGAATAAAATCTTTATCTCACAATTCAGCCTTTTTTTCAGAATTGCATTAAAAGATACATTTTTGTAATTTGCATTTGTATTAATGTAATTTGAACGTTTTATGAAAAGACCTGTTAATTTCACAAATCTGAAACGTTTTTTCTTGCAATTGCAACTTTACATCAGGCATTTTCATAAATTTTAGTTTTTAATTTTTTTAGTTTTGTACTTTAGTTTAAATGAACTGAAAATGCCTTGGAAACACTGAAATAAAACTAGTTTTTTCACATAATGTTTGCCTATATAAGCATTCGGCTAACATTAATAACATCGATTAGCAGATTTGCATAACAAACATGTTTTTAACGGTTTAAGTTTTAGTTGACAATATTGACCCTGGCACACGATGCTTGTTGGAAAATCTCAAATGATGCTGGAGAACACTATTACGTGCATCCATCCTAAAGAAAAGGGAAACAGTTCAGACATTATAAATTTATATTTTTTAGGCTGATAATGTACTTTTTAATGCAAGAATCCTATGAATTTAGAAACAGTAATATTTCTGTTGGGGTCTGAGACCTTTGGGCCCCACTGTTTGTATCATATGTGCAAGTGTATGTGTGCACTTTAAGCGATGACGCATCCTTTGCCAGATCAGATGTTTTGTTTTTCCAGTGGAATGTGCGTTTGGGGGATTCTGGTGGCATCAGGTTGCCAAATTATATACTACGCTCAAACACCCCCGCAGTTGCCCCCAACACACCCAATACTTGACAGTCTTTGTAGTGCTTACGGTGCCTGGGGTGTAAGAAGAGTGCCAAAACCTCAAAACCAGTGTATCCTAGCATTCCTGCAAGATCTAATGTCACACCGAACTTCTTGACTTGCGATTTTGCTTAATGGCCTGTTTGGTATTTAATGGACATATTTTTTAAAAGACCACTGTGTTTATGAGGATATGATTTGCAAACTTGGAGCAGTTGCGGTTTTGTGTGACATCATGTGTAGTATCACTGGAACTTTACATTCAAATAAAATAGGAAGCTAGCAGAGTTTAAAAATGACGCATGTTTCTCTGGTGCCTGTTGTACCAAACTCTGGCTATATCTTGTTCCTGTTTTTTAATTCTTCTTGTTTTTTTTTGTTTTATACAAGACTATAGATAGCAATCAGCATCACACTTCGGACACAACAGGTCTTTTTTTCCGTTGTTTTTGCCCCGTGGTAATGAACAAACAGATGGTGAAGATCTGCTGATGGACAATCAAAAGGTGTTTTCAGTAAATGTTTCAGCCTGTTCTATTAACGGACAAAAATATAGTTTACATTTACAGTTAATTAGCAGTCATTTAGTATTTTGCATACACATAGCAAGGTTTTTTGTTGCTGTTGTTGTTGTTGTTTTTAAAAAGACTAGGTAGAATATAGAAAAAAGAAACAACATAATATTTGTAATTTTTAAGAAACAATATAATATACAAAAATGAAATCTAGTGTTAGGTTTTAAAGAAAAACTAGCAATTAGAGAATAAATATGCAATTAATAGAGCGTCAAGGTTGTGTATTAAAAAATAGAATAAACAGTACTGTATTTTATATATTTTTATATATTTACTGTATATTATATATTTTTAATCTCTTTTTTTGTCTTGTTTTGTCTAAAATACTATTATATATTAAATAACTATTAAGTAAATTTACAATATACATGAAGCAGAACAGCAGCTGATGTTAAGCCTTTTTAAGACAAAAAAGAGATATATGTTAATTTAGTGTTTGAAGTGTAAATATCATAGAATAATAAGTTGCTTTAAAAATGTATAATAAAAAGTACAGTGACCACTGATGTGAGTCTGATGCATGTATTCATAGACATCCAGGACCGAATGGAAGAATATTCTGTGCAAACCCCTCCTTATGTGTCAGCGCTCGTAACAATGCAGTTGTTTGTACTTTACCAAATGTTCTTTTTATTCTTGTGTTCCAGGATGATGACAGTAATTTCCACATGGACTACATAGTCGCAGCATCCAACCTGAGGGCAGAGAACTACGATATACCAACAGCTGACCGCCACAAAGTGAATGACTATTGTCTTTTTCAAACAACTCTACAGTGCTTTTGTTTATGAGACAAGCTCTACAGTGATCAACTTTCCCCTCCAGGGGTTTGTGTCCTCAGTTCCTGTACATATACAGTACACCCTGAGGAAAACCGTTTGATTATACAGTATTAGACCATAGAGTTCCATTCCAGATGCTATTTTTTTGCCAGGACTACTTTCCATTAATGGTTAATTAACACCCGAGAGCGTGCATTTGTAATTCACAAACTGTGTACAGTATGTACTGATGTGCATATTTATGTAAAATATATCCCTTTTCTCGTCTGCAGAGCAAGTTAATTGCTGGCCGCATTATTCCAGCGATCGCCACAACAACAGCTGCAATCGCTGGGCTGATGTGTTTGGAGCTCTATAAGCTTGTCCAGGGTCACCGGGAGATCACATCCTACCGCAATGCATATATAAACCTGGCCACCCAATACTTTGTCCTCTCACGTCCTTGTTCGGCCCCGACATACACAGTAAGTGATGATCATCTAATATGGTGTTGTCTGAATGAGTGAATGTGTAGGCCTTTTTCTCTTTAATCTGTTTATTAATATTTTATTTTATGTGCATTTAGCTTAAGGAGCTCTTAGCTGATGAATACAACATATAAAAATGGCGGTATGTGCTTATTGACTGTACGTCTGCATTGGCCCTTTTTTCTAACATAATTTATTAAAGCACTAATCACCAAAAAAGCACTAATCATCTCCAATCCAGTAATTTTACCATGATTAAAGAGGGTTGTTAACCGATGTGGATTGGCCAAAATCATAGTAATGCATGCTTTCAAGTAGCTTAATTGCTTTTATAAAACAGCATAATTATATATATATATATATAAATATATAAATATATCAAATATTATATGAAATATAAATATATATATATATATATATATATATATATATATATATATATATATATATATATATATATATATATATATATATATATATAGTGTTAATATTTAATATTTCAAAATTAAAATATAAAAACGTAAAAATAATAAATATGTATTTAATATTTAGATCTCAGTAAATTTAATCATATTCATTATCAGATTTATCCATTTTATTTTAACATCTTTTCACACCAAATGTGGTGTAAAAACAGTTCTTTCAGAAATATCTAGTAAATTTCACAATTAATTACAAAGAATTTGCATTGAATTAAACATAAAATAAGTCAAATGTTCTCCAGCAATCAAATTCATAAAAATCATCAATGCATCTTTCTTTATTCAAGCAATTTGTTTCAGACACTAATATGTTGTTTGTTAGAGTTAAATTTTTACAGTGTATTTTTACTCTCGTGCAGTGAAGTACAGGTGATTTTTACTCTGGTAGAGTTCTGTCATGAGGGCCGGAGGTGATGAGTAGGGAGTGATGGTTGGGGTGAAAGGCTACAGCATCAGTCTTCTGTCTGGGTCTGGATCACTACAGGCTTTAGTGAAATTATTTTCAACCTCAGGGGCTTAAACCACTTAGTAACTGTACACTCACCCCCGCAGACCTTCACCTGCCAGTCTGGTGCGTTTGCACAGTTTAGGGGACTTCCACTTTCAAAGGGAACACGTTCCGATTTAGAGAGTATTCAGACAGACACGTGTGTATATAAAGCAGCCAACAATGTGCATGCAAAATCTGGAGTTTTAAGTTTATTCTGGTGTGCTTATGAGTTTATAGCGACCGCTAGAGACTGAAAACAACTGAATGGTCCAAGATTTGTGCAGATAGACTTCACAGATGACGTAATGCTAACCCCAGACACGGCCGTCCACACATGGGGGGGAGTGTTGTTTCTACCAACATGTGCAGGGTCAGAGTTGAGGGTAATTCTCACCCTAGGGGACAGGCGGTGAGCTGGGCTTTGAAACACACAAGCTCATGTTACTTGTGTGATGTGACCATCTTCTGGAGTGTCCAGACATTTAACACACACACACACACTGTTTGGGTTGCAAGAACATTCATCGGCCCTAAGAAAGATTTAGACTCCAAAGCCATACAGATGTAAGAATAACTGGACAAGTTTTTTCTAACTGCATTATGTCTTTTAGACCATTTTACTGATTTTTTGTGGATGTTTGCAGTCCGTTCTTCTCATGTTCACACAGGTGTGGTTCGTCACATAAATATGTCAACATGTTCCATTAACTTCAGCAAAGTGTCACAATATTTTTGTATGCATTTCGAACAATATATCAGTTGATTTATCATTGAAATTCTAACCAACATCTGAACTACGGTTCAGACATGTTTCGAAATTAGTCTCCTATACTCACCAAGGATGCATTTATTGTATTAACAGCTAAGTAAAGACAGTAATATTGCAAAAAAACATTAAGTATTATTATCAATGTGGAAAACAGTTGTGCTGCTTCTTATCTTAAGAAACCATAATATAGAAAGTTCAAATGAGCAGCATTTATTTGAAAGAGACATTGAATAAATGTTTCTCGTTAGCATCCTTTCTCTCAAAACTATTTGTATTTTGCTTAAAGTGTGCATATGGTGTCTTAATGTTTAAGTGTAAGTATTTTAAATGATGCTATTAAACGATTAATTGTGATAATTTGAAAAAAAATTTAACATTTTTAAATATACTTTGTATATTTATTATGTTTATATAAGTACACACACACACAAACAGTATATATTTTGAATATGTATTTTATATGAGTATTTATATTAATATCATTATATCTATATATATTAAATGTATAATCATATAAAAAAGAAAAACATATTTTTCTTAAATATATACATGCATGTGTGTGTATTTATATATACATAATAAATATACAGAGTACACACAATCATTCGACAGCAGTAGTTTTAAAACATTTCAGGATTACTGTGTCTAGAAGTTTAACCTTTCAGCTTTCCCCCCCTTTATCTCTCCTTTCACTTTTTCCATTCCTTTTGTTTTGTTTGCATACCTTCTTCATATGACTGGCACAGTGTTCACTAGTCTTTTCCAAGTACAGGATGTGCGGAAAAGTTTCCACACATGGGACTAGTTAAGTTTGAGCCTGAACACGCTTTATTTTGTGATACTGATACTGTTTGAATGCAGTCACATGGCGGAAAACAAATCATTGAGTCAATTAGTTAATATTTAAATTTTTTTAAAATCTTTGTTTAGACTGTGGCGGTGATACGGTAGTCACCGTATGGAGCTTTGTCTGCTGTCAGTGTATTACATTGAGCTGTGGAAATATCTATTATGTCTCCTTTCCAGCCACGCAGCATCCAGTTGGAACATTTCATGGATTTAGAGAAAATAAACGCAAAGAGAGAGAGACAGGTTGGACTAACAGTAATGCATAACAGTCAGTTGCTTGCTTAAATTAACTTTTGAGTCACATAGTCACAAAAAAAGAGTTTTGACAATTTTACAGATCACAGACTAGAAGGTTTCTTCTAAATATATATATATATATATATATATATATATATATATATATATATATATATATACACACACACACACACACACACACACACACAAGTATATAAAAAGATACACTTGTGAAACTGTCATCAGAAATCTACTCTGAGGAAAGACGGATATGCTTGTAGCTTCCTGTTTTCTACCAAGGACATCCTTTTTTAAAGCCTCCACTATTTTTGCACTTTCAAGACGAGTTTGTTTATCTTTTCTTGTTTAGTGTTACAGACCTTGTTTTAGGACTATAAATTATGTATGTTATAAAACTGATATTCACAATCGGAGGCTTCAATTTTTCTTTCCATTTAAACTGCAGAATCTGTATAATAACATAAAGAAGCCCATATTTGTTGTGGATACCCATCCATTTAGTGTACTGTAGTGCGCTGACTATGATTCATCAGTATTTTACCATGGTCCCAGCATGCAATGTTACAATAAGAAAATTTTATCTGAAGTGAGACCCTAGTGCTCTGCTTGCTGGGGTTATAGCTGTGGAAACTTCAGCTCCTTATTAGCAGCCTCTCATGGCGTTTTATGAGACTTTGTCTGTCGTAACCCTGCAGAAAAGACCAGCATGTGTTTTCCTTTAGATGACGGTCATCATCATGGGATGCTGGTATGCTTGTGTCTCCATCATTCATTTGAGTGTGAGTCTTTTCCTCCACTGCCACCTTTTTTGTCCCTGTCACAGTTGCTCACAAGGTCAGTTTTTATTTATAGATTTTGTATGGATGTCACTTCAGACCTGTACCATCTTTGATGTTGTCTTGGATGCATTTATATGCATATTGGTTTATTATAGAAACGTCCACCTCAAAAGGTACTTTGGCCACATGGTTAAACAGGAACTAAAGGTCTAAAACAGTGTCAGTCTTTACAGGGTTAATCAGTACTTATAATTTAAACAAAATTGAGATTCATGTTTGAACATGCTTTTCAGGCAGCTTGGTTTTTCACCTGTAGGTGTTAATGTCAGGGTCTTCAGCGGTGAAGCAAACATCTGGCAGTGCTTGTAACGCTTTTAATAATTATAACTCAAGACTTTCTCTTTCTTGTAGCCACAGTTAACACATTTTTGCCCGGTTAAGTCATCTTACGCTGTTCATGACATAGGGATTCAGTACCATATCAAAAACATATCAAAAGAAGAAGAAACTGTTTAACAATTTACAGTTTATTTCAAAATAGAATTTATTCCTGCATTTTTAGCCTCATTGCTCCAGTACTCAGTGTCACATGATCTTTCAGAAATCACTCTAATATGCAGATTTGCTGAAATATTTCTTATTATTAGTAGTATTAAAAATAGCTGTCATGCTCAATATTTTTGTGAACTTTTTCTCTTGAACTTAAATAATGAAGTAGTTGTGTCTGCTGAAGTCCAAATAGAGTGGAGAAAATTATAGCATAAGCTATAAGGTAAGAGCATTTATTTGGATATGGCATGTTTGTTATTTGGATTTGGCACTTTATTTGGCCGTTTATGAATTATGACTGGCTGGAAATAGAGAGGACGACAGAGGAAAAGAGTGAGGAGGCAGAAATTGAACCCTGCAGAAATGACAGCTATTTCCTGCCATCGCAGGAAACTCCTCTATTAGAACCAGATTTTCTTGAGCTCCATTGCGGCTGCCTTTTTATTCCTTTAATCATTCACAGCTTCTTAGAGAGAGACCATGTAAGAAAGAAGGAGGCTGTGGGGGAGAACTGGAGGTTTGAAAGCCCATCTGCTCAATCCCAAAGCTTCTTCTCACTTCTTTGTTTTCATGCGTCCTCTTTAAGATGGAGTTTCAGAACATTGAGTCTTTACATGTTCATTCATTCATTCTTTTTTCCTTCTGTGTTTACTGTAGAGTGCACTCACTTGCATAATCTGCAGTGACAATAGAGCTGAAATGCGTATATCTTCATCAGCGGGCATTTGGTTTTGGTTAAAGCTTTGCCTTGTTAACGATGCACAAACACAGCATCCTAACCACTTTACATGATGACATCTTGATGAAGGGTTAAGGAGGATGATGCGCGTGTTTAATGTATTGCAAAATTTGAGGCCATGCACAATTTATAGATAAGAACAGAGCATGGAATAGACTTGCTAATGCTTCCCGTAATGTGTACTAGAGTTCTTTTTGAGTGATAACGAATACAATTTAGGCTTTCCATTTGTCTGTTTCAAATAAAAGCTGTTCTTTAAAACTTTCTATTTATCAAAAATTCCTTTAAAAGTCATATGAATATCAACGTTGATAATAAATGCTTATTGAGCAGCCAACCTGCATATTGGAATAATTTCTAAACCTGTAATAAAAACCTGTAAATTCAACATTGCACCACATGAATAAATTAAATTTTAAAGAACATCGAAAAGAAAATAATTATATTAAACTGTAATAATATTTTGCTGATTTTACTGCATTTTTGATTCAGTAAATGCAGTCTTTTGAGCAGATGAGGTTTGATTGCAGTAAAGTCTCAATGCTGCATTTTGTGTCAAGTGTAAATCGGCACGCAATGATTAATCAGGCCTGAAAACATATTCATCTGTTGTTTAACTGTTGATGAATTATTGAATTTACACCTCTAGTACTCCCCTACTTAAAAACAGGCCTAATTAAAGTTGTTTAAAGTATCGCCATCAGTTTTCTAGCTTTAATCTTTAACTGCTTTACCCTTGAGTCTTTCTTCTTCTCTGATCTTCAAAACTTTTTTATTACAATTGTATGGTTGAGTGAGCACAGAAATCCCTCTGGTTTTCATTCAAACAAAATGGCAATTTTTCATAGACATGCACCAGAATGTTTGCCAAAAATTGCGTGTGGCCATCTAAAGTAATTGCTTTGGAAGTAACAGCATATTGCATACTTTCCATATGTCTGCATGGTGAAATCATTAAGCCGTTCTTCATACGGCACATATAGTAGAGCCGTGCATTGTGTCATGGCTTGCCTTCACAAGACCACACCAAGAGGGTTAAATCATATAAACTATTCCTGGTGCTAAAAATAGAAGGATAGTTGGATAGATGGATAGCAGTTATTATTTCAGGCTATTATTGTGGTATCAGTTATTTCACTTAGGTTAGGCAGTCAAATGTCTTGCATATGGTACCGTTCTGTCTAAGTGAACAGTTCTTGACAAGTAAAGGTTCAAAGCGTGACAGACTTTGACGAAATATGCCCATCATCAGTGATCCCAATAGCCTTGACTCTGAACTTTTTCTCCCAGCAATGATTTTTCGTTGGTAGTCAGGATCAATCAGACCACAGGCCACACGTTATTTTCATTACCCACAGTGTTGAGTGCAGGAAAGACGAGCTTTCCCATAATTCTCCCTCCATGTGCAGCAGTGCCTCTGGAATCAGTCTTTAAATTAGATGGGAAAGTTCTGGTTTGGATTAGCTAATCTTAGACTAAGAAACCATGTGTGTACCTGATAGAAAATGCTGAGAGAAAATACGAGAGCGATAGATTAATCCTAAAATTGATGCGTAATCCTAGTCGAGTTGCATGTTTTAGAGATTCCAATCAATATACACTTTGTTGCCTTCAAGAGAAATATTTATTTGGAAAGTCATACACTGATAATTTACAATAAAGCCAGGAATGCGTGTTAAGAAAGTAAATAAGGAATCTGTATACAACATCCTCAAATGATATGTTTATTTGTCTGTTAAATCAACACGTTTAATTACAGTTTCAGAATCCAGGCTGTTTTGTTGCTGGGAGGCATGGCTGGTGTGCTATCAGTAGAATTTGATGATAATGCCTTGTGAGAAGAAAGTAAAAAAAGCTGTTTAGTCTGCTGGCATTTGTTGTGTCTATGATGCTCATCAGTGCAGCAATGCAATGCCATTTGCTGAAAGTAAAGGAATTGTCCATTAAACAGACACATGAAAACACTTATTCGATTAAGATGCTTTCCGTGCAAACATGTCCCCCAAGAATCCAAGCTAGACCGTAAAAGCCACAGTATGCTTAATTGGCAGGGCTTGTCTGTGGAAACACCAGAGCTCAGTATCACACTTCTCACCAGATGAAGTGTCTTTAACTTGTGATGTGCTCAGACTGCAATGAAATATACAGCGTTTAAAAAGTTCTGCTCGCTACATGAAATGTGTATCTGCCTGTACTTGTATAATGATTAAAAGACTGTCAGCAGTTGGTTGGTTGGCTTTTTTCTTTCAAGATTTGTGCAAATTACAAACCATCTTTGATTGGTTTGGCTTTCTTTATAATGACAGATTATGTAGTATTTAAGATTCTACTTTTCATTCCTACAGGGCATATATTTCAAGCTACTGAGTGCTCTGCTGAAAAATCTGAAATCTGACCTTATTAGAGCCTTAGTACTTCATTTGTGACTTGTTTGTGACTCCATATGTCCAAAGTGACTTTTTTCACTAAAGCCAATGACTGCCTACTTATGCATAACAATTAGTGAAATGCATTTGAAACCTAATAATGCATATAAACTACCCATAAGCACTGGTGGTAATGTCTTGAAACAGATTTGGCACAGTCACATGTAGATTAATGCCGTGGCCATAAATGAAAAGACATTATCTTGCAGAGTAATCGTTGAGGAAATGGAGAGTGTTTCCTTGCCGTGCAAATTCACTGTAATTCCATCAGATAACTGGAATTCTTTGGAATGCTCCGGATGATACATTTTTATTGATCATGAATTTGATGCTTAAATCTTGTCCAAATTATATGCTTTGGAGATCCCAAGAAATAAATGGTACGCCTTATTGGCTTAAAGTCGAATACTTTTTTTGTATATGCATTTATGAATTTGTTATCAGTATATTGTGCTTGTAATGTCTTATGAGGAGAAAGTAGAATTTGTTTAGTGATAACATACTCGGAATATTGTATTTATTTATTTACTTAATCTTTTTTCTACAAAAACCATCTTTCAAGAAAGCATGTTTTAAAAGCGTTTTAGCTGACTGCCAATTCGCGTAGACATGCATTCATGGCAGCTGCTCTCGCTCACAAATGGAAAGACCATGTGTTGCTTCGTCTGTTATTCAGCACTAGTTCTCTACCCATGCATATGTACAGCTGGAAAGATCACATCATTTTAATTTTGGAACATGGGAAGTGTCATTTACTGTCTTGTGTACGCATTGAAGTCTCTTCATAAACAAAACATCAAAAGCATGGAAAGCAGAACTGTAACTCGTGAAAGAGGGAAACATAACTCAACTGTGCTATTGTTCCTACTTATAGTTTATCTCAAAATATGTGTGTCAGTTGCACTGATAGGTCAGGAATCCATGTAAACAAGCAAATGTTTCGATCAGGGTTGTATTTCATTGAGCTTTGTGTTCTCATGATAATACCATGGTACACTTTGTTAATGTTAGCATCTACTCTGCTCTTTGCAGAAGTCATCCCAAAACAAAAATGCATGGCAGCTGGATTTTTATTGTCTAATCTTGATATACAGACGTCATTGTATTAGCTTTAGGCATGAAAACATCACTGTTGACCCTTGAGTCCAGACACCTCCAGGCCTCACCAGACATTTCCTGACTGTTTGCTTACTCTCCTCACCATCCTCAGCTTTCACTCAGCCATATCAGTCGAGGCCAAACATTACCAGCATTTCACGTAACCACTTATAACCTTATATGCCATTTATAACGAATTATATAACAAGGTTATAGTAAAATGTACCATGATAATTTAAATGGTACACTGACAATAACTTTCATTCAGAAATTACTAGTAAAATTTAGTTACAAAGAAATGTCAAGTAACACATTGAATCAAATGTTACATTTAAGTATAGAGGCTGTAATAGTATTTTCGTGCAAAACTTATAATCATTAAATAATCATTTAAAGTATGCACTGGAAAAAAATGGTACAGAAACAATTCTAGCAAATTTCACAAAACAATTACAAATAAACAGCAACACGCTGGATTAAAAACACATTTTATTCAAAATGTTTTATTTGTAATTTAAAAAAATAATAATTATAATTAAATGAATTGTACATCAGTTTTTTGTGAAATATTACAATATGCAAATATTATCAACATTCTAACATTGTAACTCCACTTTTAAATTTTTTTAAGGAAACTATTTATTCAAACATCTGTGATTCCAGATGCCCTTGTTGTGCCAATGTGTGACTAGTGTAGTACAATCCTATTACATTACACAACACGATGACACCCGTGACCTCTGGACTGTCTAATAGAAGCCAATCAATGATATTGATGTGCACAGAAACAATTATTGATCATAATCAGCAGGCTATTCAGACGTATTCATTGCACTGGCGAGTCGAACAAGGAAAAACTGTAAAAACACACTGAACTCAAAGCGTGTCGTCTTGTACTTATGTGACAATACTGATTAGGCTTCTGAATTTATGGGACCAGTGATTACTCCAAGGAGAATTATACCCTTTCAGCACAGGCCTGCATGGGCTGTGATGTGTGTGTGTGTGTGTGTTTGTGTGTGTCAGTCAAAGGGACACTCAAACAGAATGCACCATTTGTAAGAAACAAACTCTATTGACTGATTCCTTCTGGCACGTCGTCAGTCGGGGAGCGGTTCATTGGCAGAACAATGAGCCAGACTTCTGTTTACTTTTTAACACGTCAATGGGCCTTTTGTAGGAAGGGCTATAGTTGGAGTGTAAGTGTCAAACCCTCTGGAGATGGCCTGCCATGCTGTCACCCCTCTCCATTCTTTGTTACCCCACTCTGTTCCAGAAGGGGATATGCATGAGTTTAAGGAGATTAGAAGGAGATATTCAGAAGACAGTGGTATCTGATTTTGCTGTATACAATTGGCCCAAAAAGTATTTAAAACTGTTTAAATGTGATTGTATCACATGACAGTCTGAGTTTTTTTCAACTAACTTCACTTTTCTTTGTTATTTTTGTCTTTCAATTGGTTGGTGTTTTGGTTATTAAAGTAGGATGCATGAAGGTTTTTATCAACTATTTTGCTTATAAACTGAGGTTATGGCACCTTGAACATAAATGCAGTTGCTTTGATGTTTTATGATCCAGTGCAACGATGTTCATACTTTTTAAGTCTGACTTAAGTGGCCATGTACTTTTTGAGGCCATTGTTTGTGTTAAAATGCATCACTTTGACATCTTGTTTATTCTTGTGGTCAAACATCAAGAAAGGTCCTTCAGAATAGATTCGGTGATGGCCATCTGTCCCTCAGTTTTTCTCCCCAGGGGGCTCATGTACGATCCAGATCAATAATCATTTCCTAACGGCAGACACACTTTCAGCTGTCTCACTTTTTTCTGAAGCTCCTTTAGTAGAGCAATCAGTCTTGTTTTTGTTGATGAAAGAGAATTGGAAATACCCAAAACAACTGTGCAAATGGTACCTAACTTAACGCATAAACAAAAATCATTGATTTACTGTAGAATATTACACACTTATCTGCATTGATGTTTAGTAGAAATGTGGATGCTTCACAGCATGCAATAATGGTCAAAAGTTTGGGGTCAGTTGATTTTTGTTTGTTTTGTTTTTTTTCTTTGCTCTAAGCCTTCATTTATGGATTCAAATGCACCATATATGCACTAAAACAGTAATGTGGTGATATATTATTACATTTTAAAATGTGTTTTTTATTTAAAAAAAATTCTGCATCATTACTCCAGTGTTACATGATCCTTTAGAAATCATTCTGAAAATCATTCATATAAAATATAAAGTAAATTTTAAAAATTTGAAATCGACATCTTGTGCAAAACTGACAAGTTTGATTGATTTAATGCATCCTCACTGAATAAGTGAATTTCTTTTTTAGCCAAAAGACTTATTCACTCCAGACTTTTGAACAGTAGTGATTTTTTTTAAATACCACTGCAATTTTTCATGCACGCATTTTCTCCTTTTACCATTAATGTAAGTCAGTGTAGCATTTAACGGACAAAATCATTTATGCAGCAAAGACCATGCAAAATATTATTTCACCCTTAACTTAGAAAAAACCTGATGAAAAGATTCCAGCTAGGTCTCAATCCCTAGTGCCCATTTCAAGCTGTTTTTTGTCTGGGCATTGTGTATCAGCTGGCTGCCATATTTTGCCCCTCAGGCCACAAATTGACTTTTGGAGACACCAGTTACGCAAAAGCACTCATTTCATGGCTAGAATCCCCTTTTGCATGACGTTAAAGAAGTGGCATGGACAAATCAGCTGATAGCTTTTATACTGTAGCAACAGAGTTAAACAGCTCCAGAGGAAATGGATTGTTCATGTTCATCTGTTTGTTCGAGGCCACGTGTTTCCTCAGTTACGCCTTTCAGTTTACACACACTGGACTTTTGTGGGTGATTCAACACACTGATTTGGACTTTCAAAGACCATCATAAGATGAATTGTAATTTCCCAAACATCATACAGATTACCATTAGCACACTCGAAAAGATGATTGTACTCTTATCTACTCATAAAAAATGAACAAATGCAATTTTTGCCCAGCCAGACTATCATGATGAAGTAAAATGTTTCACCTCATTCTGGCCTATATGAACTATCCACTTAGAAAGTAAGTACTTGTCTGGCTGATTTTGAAAGGCGTCCAGTCAGCTCATTTTTACGGCATGTTTTAATGTGCTATTTAAAGGCAGGTTTATCTGAAGTATTTGATAACAAAATAACAACTTATTCTAAAGGTTCCCTAACAACAAAATCTTATTCTACACTCTTCTTACGGCGCTGAAAAACTCCTGAACAGTTTCAGAAGTGTAGCGTATCAAAATGAATCCATTGTTGTAGTTTTAACGAAGATTCTTTCTACCCTGAACCTCAGAGGACGTGAGCAATTCCATTTTTATTCCACATTCAGGAAGGGGCGACTTATCATGCTGCACCCTTTGCGTCAAGCTTCCTGTCTCTGAGAATCAACCATTGTGTTGCAGGCCACATCAAGCAGTCGCTCAACAATTGCTATCAAGCCTCTACTCAACTCTCGGCCGTTTGCCGGCCGCTAGATACGAGGTCTTTTGTATGTACTCCCTTTAACATTTAACACGTGCTGGAGTCACTCATATTTTCTAGTTGGTAAATGCATTCATAATGCAATCCTCAAAACATGTTGTCGAACAGTTGTGTGTTCTTTCGAATTCTTCTCCATGGCATGAACACAGCAGAGACACATGTTGAGTGGGGAAAAAGCCCAGTTTACAATGCAGCCTGTGATAGAGTTTATGAAGAACAGATGAGAATGTTGGCCGAGCTCCATTCTGAAAGTGATGACCTCACATGTTTGGCCCAGAATTTCATAGTTTCATCCTCCATGGACTATAGCAACAGAACAGCGCTCTGTGAAAGATATACTGCATTTCAATAATAAAAACTCAGAGGAACCATTGGAATTTATAATGATATTGTTTTAAAGCCATTTGTATAGAGTAATGTCTTAAGACCCCCAGTGAGCAAACAAGTGGTTTTGGTATAAAGACAATTTCTCAACAATTCAACAATTCTCTTCTGGCTTTATATTTTGTTTGTCTCTTCATTTAAAGCTTTATTTGTGATTTTAGAGCTTGGAGGCTTCATTGTGTTTAAAACAAGTGACTGAGACACAAGAAAGACATTGATGTATGTGTTAAAAGCTTGTGCTGAATGACTACTTCTTGAATATTTAATGTTTGTTTGTTGAAGTGTAAGCATCTATTTAGATCATGTAATAGTACACTATTTTTTGAGGTCAGTCGGTTTTTTTGTGTTTTTGAAAGATGTCTTACAAATGTTTATTTGGTCAAAAATACAAAAAAACTGACTGACCTCAAAAAATTACAAACAGTATTACTGTAAAATATTATTACGATTTACATTTAAATATATGTTAAAACATAATTAATTTATGTGATGCAAGGATGAATATTCAGCATCATTGCGCCAGTCTTTTGCGTCACATGATTCTTCACAAATCTGATTTATAGTTGCTTTATAATTTTGCAGAAACCATCACATTTTTTAAGGATACTTTGGTGAACGGTTAGCTTAAAAAAAGCATTTATTCAAAATCGAAATTAACTTTATTAATATCTTTACTATCACTATGAATGTGTCACTGCTGAGTAAAAGTAATTTCTTTACAAAAAAATCCTTACTGAAGACAAACATTTACATACTGATCGCATTTTAAAGACAAGCATTTACTTCATAGACTATGCATAATACCCCTTTAAAATTAACAGAGAGAACAATAAAAAGATCCCAGCCAAGTCCCAGTCTCTGGTGCCCATAATGTGTTTATCAGTGGTGTTTTGACCTCAGGCTTTTGAACAGTAGTGTAGATAAGTCAAGCATTAAGACGTGTGGCACCACAACACTGATATAATCAAGTGATGGGATTATGAAGGTTTATGGCACAAACTATTGGATCTCATGAGGCTTTCTACTGGCTTAGACTTCTTCAAATAGGATTTACATCATTCCTACAGACTAATGGGTTTCCACATTACTATGCTTATTTTTAACCCTCCCACTGAGAACTTAACGCTGTCAATATACCCTCCCTTTCATTTGCGGCCAGATTGACCCCTACTTTGTTAGAATGCCTTAGCATGCATTGAGGCTTCATCCGTTCTTGAAATGATTGCATTTTTTATGTATAGCATATGATATCTTTATTTGCTTCAACCTTATATTAACCAACGAAGTAGTCAAAGACGAAGTCGCCATGCAGGATCACAGATATCAGCACGCAAGCAGTGTGAGGGAAAGTCCAACTTCTAAAAGTGAGGTTTAGCCGCAGATTGGGTGGAGTGGATATATCTGGTGGATTCACTGCAATGTGGTCGGTGTCGGCACAGCATGACAAATTGATTGGTTTTCAAATTACTGTGGTTGAAAACATATGCTGGTCCTGCTATTTTCAGGACTGGGTAGGGAACTTGACCCCTACCACTTTTGGACAGTGATATCTGCCCTGGCAAGATTTTTAAAGATTTTAATTATACCATTATATACAATGCTACGGACATTTTTTATGATACTGGGTTAGATAACTTCAATATATACTACCATTCAAAAGTTTGAGGTCAGTAATATATATATATATATTTTTTTCATTGATAAAAATATATCAAAAGCGACATTAAGTTAAAGTGTTTGTTAATATTACAGTAGATTTCTATTTATATCTAGTTATTTTTACTTGTAATAACAATCTAATAATATATACAGTCTACTGTATTCAATGGTAAGCTCAAAATATTTATAAAAAACATATATATATATATACACACACACATCTGGGCACTCTGCAATTATCATTTTCATGATATGTGCATAAAAGTCCTAATTTCTTTAGAGAATGTTATGTCGTCCAGAAACATGGTATTTCTATGGTACTTTTATGCTATGGTATTAGTTTATTATTATCGTTATTATGAACCCAGGATGAACAAATGAAATCCATGTATTTCACACACAGTGAAGTCAAGCAGAGGGCAAAAAACAGTTTTTTTATGTCTCAGGTTGGTGGTAAAATTAATTAAGCCAGAGGACAATTTAATTGCTCATTGGTAGCTCTGGAGATGTAATCAATTCCAAGTTATTTTTAATTTTGGGAGAAAATTAAATTAAATGCAGATGAGTCACTTTCCTCATACAGTAAGAGTACAGAGCCATAAAAGTTATCAAAGATCCTTTGCTCCTGGAGGAATTTGAGGCCTGGCTGTGGGATCTGTATTTAGTGCTGTACTTGATCACATGACAGCAGTGTATTTTTAGCAGGTTTATGCATACTTCTACACGCAGTATGTTGAAATGTTGTCAGCAAGATCAAGTCAAGACATGGATCTGTTTTATTGAGCAGGACCGAACTTCCTCTTTCCATAGCTGTCATAAAATCTTCATGCATTGCATCTCAGGAACACTTTTTGAACAGTCCTTGAATTTATCATTCATAATTTATAATCTGCAACAAATGTTTGTAAATGAGATGTTTGTAGTATGTTCCTTTATTAATTTTTACCGGTATATACTGTAAAAAAAACGTTTTTTACTACTATGCTGTGCTAGCAAATAGTATTTCAGTGTTTCTTCACAATTACATGTTTAATTCATTCTGTGACCTGCTGCGTCTTTGTAATTATTTGTGAAGTTTCTTCATCAATTTTTGATGCACAGAATAATACAAACTTGCGCAACTGGGCCTAAAATTTACTGTAATGTAGCAACTGTAATATGCCTCAGGATTAGTATTATTCTAAGCGAGTTGGTTCTTGTGAGAAGCAACATTTTTTTAGTCTAGAGCCTTAAGTGAGAAAAGACCAAAACTCCTTGCAAACCTTAGTTTATAAATAAATATAAGAAATGGTTGTTTTTTTTCGCTGTTTGCTCTTTACCTTGTTTCTGGTGTTATATGACCTCTGACCTGAACTGTGTTTGACGTCTAAGACATGAGCCGCAAATGTGTCAGCAGGGATAACAAGATCTATATCAGCTGTTAACGCCACATCTATGTACTTCATGCAGACCTGGTCGGGATAGTGAGGTAGAGGTAGAATGCATGGGAGAACTAGCCTATAACCTCACCTGAGAGTGCAGATGTGCGTTAACGTTTGTTAACATGTGCATGTGTTTTAGAGCCGGTGTGTCTTGTCTGTCTTCAGGTCGCAAAGCAGCGGTACTCTCTTTGGGACGACTTCCTGGTGCAGGGCCGGCGTGAGGGTCAAAAGGAAATGACCTTGGAGGAACTGCTGAAACACATTAAGGTTAAAGCACACACGCTGTCAACATCAGACACTTAAAAGACATCAGATACCGTTCACACTCAGTCTCACACCAGTTTTTGAAACCTTCTTTGTCTTTTCTTTGGAACTAGAACTAATTTCTCTGTGCCGTGCATGCTTACGCATTTAAAAGTTTGGGGTCAGTAAGATTTTCTATGGTTTTGAAAGATGTCTTTTGCGCTTAACAAGGCATTTATTTGTTTAAAAATACAGGTAAAACTGTAATATTGTGAAATATTATAAAAAATTAAAAATAGCTATTTTCTATTTGAATATATTTTCAAATGTAATTTAGTCTTGTGAATCAAATCAGAATTTATTTATCATTACTGCAGTATTCAGTGTCATACGATCCTTCAGAAATCATTCTAATATACCGATCTGCTGCTAATATACTGATTCATTTAACATTTTTAGTATTTTTAGTAGATTCTTTTCTTGGCCAAACTGAATGCATCATTTCTGAATAAAAGTATTGATTTCTTACATAAAAAAAAAAATGTTGCATTAAATAGTTTTGACTTCCCCATGAGATTCTACATAGACAAGCTACGTGAGCATTACCTTGTTGTTACTCATTATCTTACTAATCACAGTGCACTGAATGTAATAAAATCAGAATCATTCTCACCGAAATGTCGGTGAAGTTAGATGTTTTAATTAGTTTAAACTTGCCCCTTCAAAAAAATCTACTAGTATTAGTGTAGAGTACTATTACTGTATATAAAATTCCACCAGCATTTAGCGGGCTAGCATGGTGTTAATGTCAAGCACTAATGAACACACATATTGAGTGACATATGTTTGCGGTTGCGCATAGTGTCTGTTGAAATAATATTTTTTCTCATTTCAGGAAAAGCATAATTTGAGCATCACCGGCCTGTATTATGGCACTGCTATATTGTACAGCGACCTCTCTGATCATTCTGATCGCCTGAAGCTAAGGTGTGTATGCCGACATGCAGCTGTTATTCAGGGAAACATTGCACTCTGAATTAATATTGTATGTGTTATATTCAATGTTTACCTGCATAATATTAACCTGAATTCTAAAGCAATGTCATTACATCTGTCTAGACTGAGAGATTTCGAAAATTTTTGTCCCCTAGTGTTTATTTTGGGATAACGGGGATTTTCCTAAGGCTTTCCAGCATAACTGCCATTTAAAGCCACGCGCCTTCATTAACCCCTCACTCCCCTCTGCATGCATCTGTGTGCATCTAACATCAGTCTGCTGAGAGATCTCAGGGTTATGCACGGGTTCTTCCTGCCGAAACTAAAATTGGTCTCAGTGGACAAATTAAGAGGGGGTTATTACCCTGTGTCTCCTGCCGTTTCTCCATATACATTTCTGTGAAACATTTGACATGATGCAAAAGCATGTAAAAACTTTCCGAAGTTTGGTACAGCATAGAAGTTACACTTGCAGTAATATTTAAATGTTTTATTGTATTTTGATCAAAAAGTGATGCAGTCACTTTTTTCAATGCACTATAGTTACTGTGCAGTAAGCAAGTACTTCATTCTCAACATAGCCGATGTTACTTGGGCATAAATGTGACCTTCCTGTTCCTCTATAATTATGAGCGAGTCCATACCACACCCTTACATAAATAAACACTCTACATTAATTCACAGCAACTGTTCTTAATGTATCAGTATCTTACCTAAAGAAGATAATGCTGGTTATAAAGCTTTTCTTTGATTTAGTCTTAAAGAAAAGTGGCATTTTTACTCATTGATGAACTTATTGTTTGTGCAGCATGAGTGAATTGGTACGCACCGCAACCAAGCGTGAGATTCCAGATCACCAGCAGATGTTGGAGATCGTTCCCTCGTTTGAAGAGGACGAGGACTGCCAGAGGGTCCCACCCATCAGATACCTGCTCAGGTGATGCTGGAGACCGCAGCCTTACCTTCACAAACAATAAGATCTGCTATCAACTGCTCTCAAATAGTAAAATACTCTAAAGTACCTTTAATTCTAGATTAATATGTTGAACAGTCATAAAATCATGCGAAATTGTGCACTGCATAAAAAACTAAGTAAAAACACTTTACAAAAAGGTATCTTCTGTTGACATTAATGTATTTACTACACTGGAAAAAAAATATTAAAATTTATTTATAATTACAAAGAAACAGCAACATGTAATTGTGAATCAAATATGGAAATATTGTTTTTATTAACTTAGAATTATAAAGAGTTTATTTTATTTTGGTTAGTTAAAATAGAGTTGCTCATTGTTCAGTGCACAATGCATTAATGTTAAACCAACACCTTTTGATTTTAAAAATGGATTAATACACATTGAAATAAATGAACAATACTTCTATTGCATTTTTTTTAGAGTTAATGTTAAGTAATGTTAACAAACGACGCCTTGTAAAGTGTTAGCAACACTGAAAAAGTCTCAAGTAAACAGATCAGAATATTTTGCAGTTTAAAACTTGAACTGGATTTTTTTTTTTTTTTTTGAGAAGAATGACAATTTTCTGTCTGCAAGTAAAATAGCTTTCTGTTATCATGTTTAAAAGAAATACTTTGTGTCCTGTATCAAAGTGACCCCTGTGGTTTGTTGATTCCTGCCCTCATCCCTTTGTTATGCATTCATGACCACCCACCCCTCGCCTCACTATTATCATGAAAACACTCCCAGAGCAGAGCCAGAGACCCAAATCAGCTGCGTCTGTTTCAGTTCATTAATTTAATCACCTTTAAACACATCTGTGTGCGTTCAGTCCTAATCACGTTACGGCAGTGGCTCACATTCACAAAAAGACTTGACAGCTGGGCCTTTTTCTTTCTGGCATATTCCTGTGTCAAGCCTTCAAATTTAAGCAAAATTCTAAATATAAAAAAAAATAAAATAAAATAGTCAGTTGAGTTATTTTGAAGAGAGCATTCCATGAGTCACTTCATTACGGACTTTTAAAAATGAAGTATAATATTTGCATATTGCATATTATATTAGCGTATATGAGCTGTTTGGTGTTGTTCAGATTTGTTTATTCTGATTCTTTAATAAAATGAATTGGTGTCTCATTTCAGTTGCAGCTTATTTATAAAAAGCAACAAGCCTTGAGAGATTATACATATGAAGAATTTTTTTTTTTTTGCTTTTCACATTGTCCTCAGTCAAATGTTTTTGAACATAACATACTTTGACTTTTAGAAAAACGCATCAGATAACAGATTCTTATATAAAAAGCATTTATTACAATATTTATTAATACACAGAACAATATTACACATTTTAAAAAGTAAACTCGAGCCCGTTGTCATGAACACATCAGATGTATCCAATGACGTCATTGCATATGATAGGCTGTCGACTGCCCGACTTCATGACAGCGCTGAACTGGTAAAAGTCTGGTCCCAATTGGTGCAAACTTGTATGGGACTGGTGAAAGAAGGGTTTGGGGGCTTGAAATCCCACGGGACAAGACATGCGTTTAGTGCAAGCCTTCCTCTCCTCGACTCCCTTTGACATGCCCGCCAATTTCCGCCGCATGTTGACCAGAAAGTCCTTGGCTATTTTGCGGCTGGCGTTCGGCTTGAGTTCTGCAGAATCTGGGCACTCTGGAAGATCCATCCAGTTCTTAATAAGATCGGCAAAGCTATTGTCCCCGAGAACCAGCGGTTGCCTGTTACGGCCCCTGGTTAACAAAGACGTGGTCCAGTCCGTTGGGTCGCTGGCCTCAAACGACGTCCAGCGCTCCAGGCATGCGTCAGACGTGGACTTGGGTCGGATTCGGTTGGTGCGGACACACGCCGAAGATGAAACGCGCACGTTCCTCGTACGCCTCAACACTACGCCCTCGTCCTGCCACGACGCTTCGGAGTATCCCGAATCAAAGTCCAGGCTTTTCACGCTGCTCGGGGAGCCTTGAGGCAGACGGTCAACCCCGGCCTCCTCGTCCTCCTCTTCCTCCAGCGGACTGGCCAGGCAGCAGGCCGAGTCGTAGGTGCTGACGTCGCTGGCGTCGGAGATCTGCAGGCGACTGAGCTGCTCCCGCTGCTGCGCCCTTTTTTGACCGGCTCTAGTCGCGTACGAGCACTTCGATTGGGCAGCGGGTTCTCGTATCTGCTTCAGATCCTGCAGAGACCTCATCATGTAGCGCATCTGGTCCCGGAAACAGTCGCCTGAGCCACGAACGCACAGCTGGAGAGGGGAGGGAAATAAATAAGTTAGTGCATTGTTGACATTTTTTCTATATCACCCAACTATTAAGTAATTAAAAATATGAATAAGATCTGAAATATGGAAAAAAAAAATTTGACAATATTTTGACTTTTCTCTTAGTTTTAGGAATTGATGCATTGTCAGCATTTCAAATTTTAGCATTTTTTACGCTTTCATAATACGGTTTTATTAAGACTTAGAATTTGTTTTTCTATTTATTAAAGTTGTAGTTATTTTGTCATGTTATGACAGTATTTTAACATTTTTTTAAATGAGATTTATTTTATAGTTCATTTGAGTTCAAGTTTGTGATTTTATTGTTTTGTCATTTGACAAACGTAGGATTTTCTCATTTCATAATTGTGATTTTTTTATTTTTTATTGTTTGGGTCAGCAGTAATTAACCTACACTATACTGTTGTACCATCACAGTACATTTTCATAAGGACAAGATGCGCTTGTTCTTCAAATGATCCAAATAAAAGTTGAACCGATTGCTAGACTGATATGTCCAGGAACTACAATTGTCTTGGAAAACAATCCATGGACCAGGCCGTAAAGTTGACATTTTTCCCCCCCAGATGAAAGTAGTCCAGAGTTTTCCGCAGTTTAATCCAGCAGCATTAATCAACAACATGAGTGGGAGAGAAACAAACACAATCCATTTGGCAGCGTCTCTGGGGAGAGGAGTCAGAGCATGATGCATGCAGATACATCCGCGCTGATTGTGGGAACGGGAAACAAGAGGAGTCCCTTCCTGCACCGCTGCTGGAAGCGAGAGAGGCCACACTTCTCCCACCTCAAGTTCATGAGTAATGCACGGATTGTTGTGGTTGAAAAGGATATGAAGTCATTTTTTTGGGACAATGCTATACAGCTTTGGCTGTAGTTCAGTGAATGAACGGCATTCAAACCAATTCTGTACGTTAGTCTATTTGTGAGGATTTAACAAAAGCAAAAATATAAAAAATTGTGCTATTGCTATAATTTTAACATTTTGTAGAGAAAATGCAAATTAAATTTTTTTTTTTTTTTAAATGTAGCATCTCGATACTAAGCATTTAATACATTTTTAAATTGCATGTCTATTAAACTTTTTTCAGTTTTTGCTTTAGCCATTTTAGCACATCAGCTTTAACTGAAATGAGCTTCTCATTTTCATTTAAACTTTTTTTTTTTTTTTTTTTTTTTTCACAAGTAAAATCTAATTTACAGTGGTTTTATTATGATAAATCTCCAGAATATCTTGCAACCTCCTAAATTCTAACAACTAAATTCCTCTTGACCAGGCTTGGCGTTATTAAAGTAGATTCAATCTTTCTAAGCTCCACACCTCTCAACCACAAGAAAGTCACAGTTTTCCTGCGATAACATCCCCCTACTTTCAAGCGATTTACTTTACTTTCACTTCCAGCTCTGCTGTAGCCGTTAAGTATTTGGAATTTTTTGGGAATGCTTTTGAAAAGCAGAAAAAAAAAAAAAAACACACCCATGAATGTGTAGAGACGGGTTTGAGGCAGAGCTATAGGACCAGTGACCACTCCATGATGTTATCACAGCTGTGAGAACTTAGCCATTTGGCTCTAAGCTGCAAATGTGTGTGTGTGTGTGTGTGTTCGAAAAGCCAGCGGTTGCCAGAGGCCATGAAAAATGCATAGAGCTGGGTAGTGGTTAACCTCCATCACTGCTGAAAACCTACATTTCATTTCACAATTACAGTTCAAGATAGTTTATAATGCCTGAGGGAGGCACAAAAAGCATCAGTGCATGGGTCACATTAATATCGGAGTTAATATTACAGACATATTAATGCAACACATGAACAAATGAATTCAAGATGCCACATACGCCTTGAGACTCTAAACTGACATTTTAGCACAAGTGCAGAAAAAAACCCAACACTAAATATTTTGCAAAGGTTGCTGCAATATTGTCCTCTCAGTGGCAGAAGTGAACTATTTCATTCGGTTACTAGTAAATAACTCAAAACATGACTTTTTGCCAGTCCAAGTATAGTTAAGAGAAAAACCTCGTATAACTTGTATGTGAATGCATACCCCGTATATACTCGTTTAGTCAATACGACTATATTCTTTGTTAAACTGCATGGATTAAACTAAACACGCGACCCTTTACAATATAATTTTTTAGACAACTTATCCAGATGAAAAAGAACAAAGCAAGCAAATAAAACATTTACTTACCATGATTATTTTTCTTTTGCTGAGTTAGTCCACTTGGAATAGCTTCCCGTTGCCCCTGAAAAAAAATGAAGTGGCATAAATATTTTATTTAAACAATGCACAGCTGTGCGTATAATCAACCTAAGAGAGTCTGAAACACTTACCAATTAATCACACAGACAAAAAAAATATCCAATAGTAATAAAGCTGTCTAGAGCGACATAAAAACAAAACTCCTGATGCAGATGCGCGCTCGCCTTGTGTTATCATCAATGCGCGTTTGGACTGAGGCGCTGAACGCTTTTGACCGCGCCGTCAGTTTCCTGTCAGGACAATCTCAACCAATCAGCGACACGCGTCCGCCTTCCAGCCAATCAAAGAGCGCGAGGGGAAACGTGAGCGAAGAACAAACGCCTCGCACCTGAGAGAGCTGCCGATTGATTTGATCATAACAATGTTTGTCTTTAACAAGATAGAAAGTAAAAAGCGTTATTAAATTATTAAATTTAAATAAGAAATATTGTCAATGTAAATTTGTAGTCCGTTCCTTTATTTTTGTTACTATGTACAACATATAGTATAATTTACATTTCTTTAAAATACTTTATCATCATAATAATTGCAAATACCATTATATTATGGCATACTTATAAGGAATTTAATATGATATTTCCTCCACTTGTACCATGGTACTACCACAGTACTTCAGGCAGAGGTTCAAACAAAAATGCCTGTCTAAAAGACGTCGTTTTATAAAAATGTAGTATTGAGTTTGGGTCGGTATTTTTTGTACGTAGTTTAAAGTTCTTGTCAGCGATATTGTCAGTCATTTTGACTTCATTATTTACACAAAGTGTCTGTAGCGCCATCATATGGCCGTGAAATGATAGTGCAGAATGTGTAAAATTAAAAAAAAAAAAAAAAAAAAAAAAAAAAAAACCCCAAACAAACAGGGTTATCAGCATCAGCAAAAAAATAAAAATAAATAAATACATTTGCAGCACCAACACACATGAAATAATAGAGACAAGGAGCACAAGTCTCTCTTACATAACTTTTATTTCCAACGAAATCTTTTATGGTATTTAGATATTAACCCAAGACTGTGGTCTAAATTTTATTTAGCTCTTAAAATGTGCTCAACACTTTACACTTCTCATTTAATAGCGTGAATAAAAACAGCCCTATGATCTACAGACGGTGAAAACAAGGCACAGACATCGCGCAAAAAAGAAGGGATGGCACAGCAACGGGAAGGAGAGATGTGAGGGCGGATATAAATATTTTACACGTTAGTCAATCCTGGACGGTAGTACAGAGAGTGAGACACGTGAGGGAACGTCACGCGAGCAGTTTCTTATGATCCGTCATGCAACGATATACAGTTGGTGCCTGGGACGAAGAGTGGCGTTACAAAAGAGATGTCTCGTTTTCTTTCTGTGCTCACGTCAACTTTACAAAAGAAGCATTTCGCTATTGAGTTTAATAAAATTAGCACATCCATAAAAGAAGTCCTCACCCACCCCATCGGTAACCTGTCAGAAACAAACAAAAAAACCCAAAGCTCAATAGAAACAAATATCAGAATATAATCCTTGACTCTCCACCTGTTTTCCCGGCAGAAAATAACTGCAAAATTAAATATTTACACATTGAGAACCAATTTAAAATCAGGTTCGGGAAAGAAGGACAGTGTGCTGGAATTCGGTGAAGTTTCTCTTTTCCTTGTTCACGAGTCTTTTTCAGGTCGTCACATAAAAAAAACGTTACGATTCTTATAGGTAGTTGAAGGCAGTCTAGCATGTCGTGTAGAACCAGCTCCGGCAAACAATTTACACCTTCCTGAGGAATAATCACAAAACGAATGAAGAAGGTTAAGAGTTTGTGGGGTTTTTAAAATGATAGAAAGTGTGACAAAATGACCATACAATGATTTGTTAGCGAAGTAAGCATGCGCCATCTTTAACAAAGCAAGCTAATTATCGTCTAATTATCGGTTTAAAAAGTTTAGGGTCTGCAGGTTTTAGCAAGGATGCATTAAATCAACCAAAAGCGACAATAAAGCACGTTTATGTGATTTTATGTAAATTAAATGCAGTTCTTGCCAACAAAGAATCCTGGAATGTATTAGTTTCCACAAATATGTGACTGCCGTTTCTAACATTAATAATAACAATAATAATAATAATGTTTACTGAGACTGGGGTGATGATGCTGAAAATTCAGCTTCAATTATAAATTATTAAAAAAAAAACTAAAAAAAAAAAATAATAATAAAAAATAATAAAATAAAACGTAATTAAACATATATATATATATATATATATATATATATATTTTTATATATATAATAAATAAAAAAAAATAAAATAAAACATAATTAAACATATATATATATATATATATATATATATATATATATATATTTATATATATATATGTTTAATTACGTTTTATTTTATTATTTTTTAATATTTATTATATATATATATATATATATATATATATATATATATATATACGTTTTTTTTTATTATTTTTTATTATTATTATTTTATTATGGTTTATATATATATATATATATATATATATATATATATATATATATATATATATATATATATATATATATATATATATATATATAAACTGGTTTATATATATATATATATAAACCAGCCCATTTAAACATGCAAAAAATATTTGTTTTATTTTGATCAAATAAATGCATCCTTGGAAAATCTCACCAGCCCCACATTTAGTGCAAGTGTTCCTCAAATGTTGAAAATACTTCTGGAGCAGCTGTGCTCATGCATATGAAAGTGTGTTTATTAACCTCATCATTCTCTCGGCCACCTTCATTAAAAAAGGCCGCAGTCCTTCAGGTTGTTTTTGATGATGACGTCAGTGACGGCGTCGAACACAAACTGCACGTTCTTAGTGTCAGTCGCACAGGTAAAGTGGGTGTATATTTCCTTGGTGTCTTTTTTCTTGTTGAGGTCCTCAAACTTGGTCTGGATGTAACTGGCGGCCTCGTCATATTTATTGGCTCCTGCATAAAAACAGAAAATACGGGTTTGAACACGCAGTAGCAGTTGCCTAATCTTTTAAAATGTACCTCAGAGTCATCGTTACGTTTTGGTTTTACTACAACGAAAGAACTCGGGTTTAACTGAAGCCTCGTCGTGGGATAATATGATTGTGAATAAGCAGTGGTGACGTCAAGTACCCGAGTACTCCGGGAAGCAGATGGTCAGAGGGCTGCGTGTGATCTTCTCCTCAAACAGGTCCTTCTTGTTGAGGAAGAGGATGATGGAGGTCTCGGTGAACCACTTGTTGTTACAGATGGAGTCGAAGAGCTTCATGCTTTCGTGCATGCGGTTCTGAAAAAAAAGAGGAACGTGATGATCCAGAAACTGAAGGTGCTGCGCTGTAACTCAACACCAGAGGGCGCTGTCAGCTTACGCTTGCTCTAAACAGGCTGCATTCTAGTGTGCACTACTTTGACAGGGATCTTTGTAGGTATCAGCTATGCGTTAGTCAGTGTTGTGACTGTTTGTAACACAAAAGACACCAGTCTAAATTAAAACGGCTCATTTCTTTCAGAAAGGAACACGGTATTTGGCCCTTCTTGTTTTAAGAAAACTGTTTACTTAAATTGT
>NC_056704.1:25955617-25978117 GCF_018831695.1 Puntigrus tetrazona
TTATATAGTTAATGTAGCCAGTCATTTGCATATTTCATACATACAGTAAATCAGCCTGCTGTGTACAGTACGGTACGGTGAGCAGTGAAGTTTGATTTGAGTCCAATCTTCAGCAGTTTCAGCAACACAACAGCTGCTCGTGTGTGAATTAGACTTTGACTGGAAGCCATAAACAGTCATATTAGCTCAGTGAGCCGTTGCTGTTGGACAGGCTGCAGGCCTGAGCGCTGAGCGCATTACTATGGCAACCCCGACCGACACCGACCTTTCATACATCATGATTCAGGCTGAAGAATTAGGTCATACTTTCACAACGTGATCGACAAGATACAATTTCAGTTTCATAACGGTCCTAATAGTTTCACTTATAAATGTGAAAACGAAGGGTTTTCTAACAATTAAACAGTTTAAGCAATCCTTTTCTCCTTTATGTGTGAATATTAAAATATTAAGATATTTTGTAAATTTCCTACTTATCACAAATTAAAGTTTTTATATATTATATATATTATATGTTATATTATATATTACATTTTATATATATTTTATATATTATATATTTTTTATATATATATATATGTGTGTGTGTGTGTGTGTGTGTGTAAACACACACTCAATAATTGTCACACAGAAAAGGAAGAAAGCCTTTAGCTTAAAAAAAAAAAAAAAAAAAAAAAAAAAAAAAAAGTAAATTCTATAAAAGGACACGTAGAAATGTGCCTGTGTTCACAGCTGGTCAGTTATAATCTTCACCTCTGTTCTCTGTGTCACACACACAGACACAGACACACAGACACACACACACACACACACACGCTTTTTTAGAATTACACTGCAAGCTCTTCAGTTCGAACTAAATTACAATATAAACGGTGACAACATAAACAAGAACAATAATTCTATTAAGTTAAACACAAATAAAATGATTATTTCCTGAGGTTATACATTCAACATTAAATTCTTATTAAAGCATCATGCTTTCCTGATCAACAATCGCATTACTCCGAATAAAACCGTTTATCTCCGAGTCATTTATAATCACGATCATAAATGAAAAACAGAGCTCATCTACTGCGAGATGAACTGAAATGACCCCACCAACTTCCCTTAGTTTGACTGTTAATTCACATTTCATGCTTTGAGAGTTTATTTCCTAGTAGGCTAGTCTTCCCGCCAGCGCTGGTTTTAACGGGTGGCGCTACAGAAGGTTTGAGGATGAAGATCATATGATGGGCAGAGAGAAGCAGGGCTTTCAGCTGCATGGCCGGAGGATCGTGACGGTCTCCATCTGCTTGATGAGACCGAGACGTGGGAATGGGACGACTTCGCTCTCTTTAACAAATTATTCTGAGCTGAAAGCAAGTCTTAACGATGCTTTAGATCTCGGTTAAGCACTAAAGATCCTTGCTCAGTTTTCATTATATTTTTTATAGTTAACAGTTACATTTTTGACTTTTATACCAATACATTTATGCTCGTCTACAAAACTACATGCATCTGAGCAATCAGTGATGAAGCCAAGTTAGCTTGTCTTTTGATGTATTGATGTCGCAGTGTGTGTGTGTGTGTGTGTGTGAGAAGGTCTGATTGTGTTCAGATCATGACCTCATTAAAGACAGGAGACATCTCTGCTAACAACAACAGATGGACTTGGCATCGAGTTCTCTTGCTTGGACCTGCCTCCCATCATGCACCAGTGCTTATGCGCTGGTGCTAAAACACCATTAAACTCACATTCCGTCTAGGGAGAGATTTGTAATTTAGTTTTGTGTCGCCACTCCTGGCAGTGTTTGCGTTTGTTCAGCTCTGAAGTACACAGATGACATCTAATTAAACAACAGGCCGTGTGAGGCGCGACAGAGGTGAAGGAGAGGATTTAACTGCTCAAAAGAAACTAGCACGCTAAGACACCGACAAGCACCGTTTATAATTAAGCCAACGATTTAACACTACTGTGCAAAATTTGGGGGCGATTATGTTTTAGTTTAAAAATGAAGACTTTTATCCATCGAGGGTGCATTAGATATAGACGAGGCTACAAAAAATAACATTTTAAATACATGCAAAGCTTGCAAGCAACCACTTTTTTCAACGTTAATAATGGTATAATACTATCTAAAAAAATCTAATAAAATAAACCTAAACAAACGTTTACACAAAACACACACACACACACACACAAACTAAAAAAAGAAATAATTCCACAAAAAAAGAAAATAATATGATATCTGCAAATGCTAAAGAAAATAAAATCTTATTAAAATTTGCATCAAATGTTTTAAATTTAAAAGTGACTATTAAAGTAACTTATGACATTAATCAATCAGACAAATTAAATTAATGAGAAGACATATTTCTTGAGCAGTAAATCTGAATATTAGAATGCTTTCTGAAGGATCAGGTGATACTCAAACAATGATGCGGCTGAAAATTCAGTTTTGCATATACTAAAACTAAATTATAAAACGAAAAAAATATTTCACAATATTTTCACTTTATTTGGGATCAAATAAATGCAGCTTTGGTGAGCTGAAGAGACTAAATCATTCATAACACAAAAAATATTACCCTAATATTATTAGGTTTATTGTAAAGCGTTTTCATTTTGCGTGCAAGCTATGTACATTTAACATTTAACATTTACATTTAAATATCAGGCACATCTCTTTTGTGAGAATATGATTTCACACAAACATGCTTTTCTTACATTGCCAGGGTATTTATGAGCTGTGAAATGCACGCACTATTCCAAAAATAACTAAATTAATCAAATTAATTGATTTTTGTCTATTATTTTTACGGTTAATCTAATTTTAAGCCATTTTCATGCATATCAGTGCAGAAATGTATGCATTTAAAAGGAATTAAATTCAGCCAGACTGTGAACATGACTCATCCAATCAGATTGCAGGGGCGAAGCTATACATTATGCATATTAGAATTTCTCCTTCCACGGCGTTACACCATCAGTGATGAGAATAAGTAATAAGACTAGGCTTAAAATATGACTACATTCCACATGGAGCACGAGTATGAGAGTGTAAATGTATAGTAAGATGTGAAGCGTGCGTGCGTGTGTGTGTGTGTGTGTGTGTGTGTGTGCGTGTGTGTGGACACTCACTAGGCAGCAGAGTCGTTGAGTTGATATTCTCTGGATCGGGCAAAACATCCCTGAACCCCGCTGTCGGCCCACAGTCTGCGGATCACATTGGCCAGATCATCAGTTAAGATGCCCTGCTCCTCCGCTGCTGCAGATAGAGCAAACAGCTGTCGTGCATCGTCCTGCGCGCACACACACACACACACACACACACACAGATGTGCTGAGCAAGGAATAAAACACTGCTGAAAGACTGTAAATGGAAGCAAACTTTGCTTTAGAGCAATTACAGATTGCCCTGAGCAGGGATTTACTGCAAAACGACCCGTCTCCGAACATATTAACCATAGCATATTTGTAACAGCATTACTAAGTTAAAACAACCAAGGAATTTATTGTGAATCATTTACCGATGCACAGAATCTCTCTATCAATCATAGACTGTATGCAGAACATTTGACCTGAAGATCAGAAAAGTGGAGTTGCAAGAGTGCGTGGGACTCTCTGAATTATTTACAGAAAGCCAGCATGACCTACATACTCGTCCCAGACGTTACAGGAGGTCTTACCACTCGGGCGGTCTCTCCGTAGTCGATCTTGAGGTTGCTCATGGCTTTAATGATGGCCATTATTGACTGGATGGTGTTGCTGTAGACCACGGCTCTGTACTGCTTACACTCGTCTTCTGAGTAGCCGTCTTCATGGATGATTCTGAACACGGGGTGAAATGTAATAAATAAATTATACTGACCTGAAAGAACAGCGGAGAATGGTAAATCAAATCAAATAAACCCAAACGAATGTTTACACAAACTAAAAAAATTGAAATTTAATTCAACAAAAAAAAAAAAACACTAAAAGAAAAAAGAAAATAATATATCTGCATATGCTAAAGAAAATAAAATCTTATTAAAATTTGCATCAAATGTTTTAAATTAAAAGCAACTATTATGACACATTAACCAATCAGACTAATTAAAAAAAATATATTACAATCACATAAGTTTGAGGCAAATATGGGAAGCAAAAAAAATTAGACTATAAAACAATTGTTGCTACAACTAATACTGTAGCCTGTGTTTATTTTACAAAAAACTGATATCGCCATCATATCAACACATTCCATATTCACCAGCGTCAGCAGATTCCTTCTCTGCCTATAACGGAGTCAGCAAATATAAAATAGACCAGTTGGGCTTTATTGACAATATTTTTAAATATAATTTTACCACAATGATTAAAATGCATTTGATATTTTTGAAAAAAAAAAAAAAAAAAATATATATATATATATATATATATATATATATATATATATATATATATATATATATATATATATATATATATATATATATATATATTTTTTTTTTTTATTTATTTTTTTTTTTTTAAAAAAGAGAGGATGCTCAGGCTAATGGATCTTAAAAGCCTTGATAAAATAAATCTGAATCTTCTTGCGCCTGGTAAATGCTGAATTAAAGGAGTGAGACACATGACACCTGCAGGAGTATAAAGCAGCAGGATCTGCAGTGTTTCAAACTCCCGTCTGCTGCTGTTAACACTTATTGTCATTGTAACGCTGTCTCTGATTAAACCTGCGAGCAAAACTGTGCTGTCCTCATGATATATGGATCGAGATACCCTCGCTTCCAGTCACATGGAAGTGATAAAACTATAAGGCTTTCATTATCTCTTCTTTGTGCATATGACTTCTACTTACACCGAAAGATATATATAGTACAATAAAAACATTTATAGCCAAGAATAAACGAGCACACCTTTCATCCAACAGCTTCATTTATCTTACAAAACAGAGACCTGATTGCATATTATGCAGACCATTATATATAGCCTTTTTCTCCTTTTACATAGTCAAGTTATTGCAATGGAAACAAGCAAACTGGATTTTTTAAAAATGCATTCAACATTAAGAAAAATTGATTATATATGGATATAAAAAATTATTTTTCACACCACAGACACAGTCCAATTTTTATTTGTCAACTACTCATTATTCAGCAAGTGTGAATTAAATTAATCATCATAAATTGAAATTTGTGTTATAAAGATTAGCTTTTTAACTTAAAAAATATGGAAAATACAATAAAAAATTAATCGAGCAGTCAGCATATTAGAACGATTTCTGAAGAATCACGTGACACTGACGAATGCAGTAATGAAGCTGAAAATTCAGCTTTTGTATTCAATTTATTAAGTCATTTTAGCACGCAATAATATTTTACAGCATTACAATGCAGCCTTGGTGAGCATCAGACTTTCAACAAATATAAAAAATTAAGAAAGATCTTAGTAACCAAACATGAACTAAAAATGAACAACTGTGTTTTCTTTAACCAACATTAACAAATAGTGTAATAAATGCCCTGCTTGTGTTAATGCATTAATTGCATCTAAGCTGTTATCAGTTTACAATAATCTAATGAAATGCAAAATTGTTGTTACTACGCGGACACTGAGGGCTCAGAGATTTAACGAGTGGGCTGCGTGCTCGCGTTATAATCTCGTTTACTAAATCATATCAAAATTAAAAACAAGAAAGCATGCCAAATACCGAAAACGGCATTAAACGGGGCCCTGCTTTATATTAGGCGGCTTTAATTACAGCGTGCTTGTAATTACATCTGTTATTACATTATAATTACACTGTTGATCCATCCCTTACACCTTAACCCGCTCTTAAACCTACTCGCGCACGCAACCGAAACCTGTCCCACCTCGATAGCAGGAAAGGTACATGATAAGTGCATTTCACGCAAGTACAAAGTACCACGACATATAAGTGTGACCTCAAACGGCTCTATTAAACATCGCCGCATAATTCGGTATGTTTTCAAAGTAAGGGTTTAGAAGTGAAGCGCGCATGCACACATGCAGAGACGGATGGCGTCCGTTAATCATGAACAGGATGAGGGCATCTGAAGTAAAGGAAGCGGCTCAGCATCACGGAGTCTGCACGGAGGCGGAAATCTGACTCCATCACGGAAATGAAACTCATAACAGCAGCTAGAGACGCTTTCGGTTAACTCCTGTTTCACTCACACATGATGTCATTTGCGCAAAGAGCTGCGGCTGCAAATAAATACGTGACAGATGAAGCACGGCTTTATTACTGAATATAAATAGTGTGCACGCGCTTGTATCTCGGCAGCTGCTAGGAGCTCATTTACTGTCGATGCGTGCGATTCGTCAGAGTTAAAGCAGCAGTTTCAGGGGAGCGCGGAGCCTGACGCTGTCTTTCTGAAACCACAGGCTTGTTTGAATGGAAGATGAAGAGGAAGCATGAATATGATGCTTAAAAAGTGTGTGGTGGATACTCTGTGTTGATCTTACCATTTCATCTCACACGCACAAACTCAAAGACCTTCACAACAACCTGCTCAAATTCAAGTCTGGTTTAACTCGTGACACTTCTCAAAGTAATAATAATAATAACGATTACAACGGAAAAAATAATAAAGATAAAATAATAAATAAATTCTTAAACTTTCATTTGTTTACATAAAATTCAATTAGACTGATTACCACTATTTTCACAATATATTTGTTATAAAGAATATTTAATTTTATTTGCATTAAATAAACAGTTTGATTGCGAATGCTCTATGAATTCCACTGATTAGGCATGCTTTTATTTTGTAAAATCTAGTTAAACCATTAAAAGTTGAATATACAGAAAAAAGCACTTTACAAGGTATAAACACTAATCGTCATTTTTGCTGCATAAAAACATTTTCCTTATTTCCTTTGGATTTAAAAAAAAAAAAAAAAAAAAATTATAGGGCCCTAATTAAATATATAAAAATTAAAATATATTTTTATGCCATAAAATAAATTTCTCTTTACATAAAAAAAAGAAATCCAAATAAATAATCCAAAAAATCTAATAAATCAAATAAAAATTATAACAAATTAAATTGAAGTTTAATTTAACTGATTGACATTTTTTTTTTTTTTTTTTTTTTTTTTTTTTTTTACTATTTAGAAATTTAACAGAGCCCTAATAAATAAAATAAACAAACATTTTCTTAAAGGTTTCTACTTACTTCATTTGTTTCACAATGGTGCTTTTCCCTGATTCACCCGCACCTGAAGAGAGACGAAAGGACTGTCAATCAAACAGACAAATCGATCAAGCAGTCAAAGTAAAAACACACATATATATATATATATATATATATATATATATATATATATATATATATATTTGAAATAAAATCTGTATAACAGAGTCTATAAACTAGGCATTTTTACTCTGCAGCTCCTAGAACTTATTTCAGTGCATAGCAGCATTTGGTTTACAGCACCTTCTCATCCACTTGAACTCATAGCATCGGCACAGAATACATTCATGAGCCCTTATACGCCTCACAGTACACGACATACAGTCCTGAGTACAGATGAGAGTGTGCGATACATCACACGTGAAGTACGGAGGACTCCTGAAGATGATTTTAGACTAATACTGCTCACTAAAGCCGTGCCAAAACATCTGCCCGGGCCGATATTTCTTATTTCCGCTGCACAGAAGCCTGATGTTCTGAGAGAAGGCTCACAAGTTCAGCCATGTATACGGAAAGGCTCTGGGAACGGTTCGGATTATTCCTGCGTAACGTAACAAGCTCTGTCTGTCAAAGCGGTTGAAGCGCAGCTCTGAAAGCACGTCCGGTCCAGCTCTGAGCGGAGAGAAGGGGGTCGTTCAATTACGGAGATCCCGAGGGACGCTCAGGGAGACCAACAACTACATCAAAAGTTGTTGAAGAGTAAAGGAGTACGGGATGTTTTGGTCGCATTGACACCAGCCGCAGAATCGCCGTGCCTATTCATGATTGCCGTTTCAGTCTTTGCATTAATATCTGTACCGATTTCTTCGCACATGTTTCGACGTAGCAGGAGACCGAAATGCAGCCACGGCATCTGCGCAGGAGAGCCGTCAGCAGCCCCTACAGCGGCGTCTCCTCGGCCATCTGCTGAAGCATTAAAACATCTACCTCTCTGCCGCGCGGTGCCACGCACCAATTACTAACTCGTGCTTTCATCTTTTAACAAGCATCCGAAGAGGTCTGGCTTGTATTCAAACCACAAAAAATGTCATAGAAAAATTTCTAAAAAGAGAAAAAGTAAACTGCCGACCTTCGCGCTTTATTGGAAGTGCGCAAAAAAAAAAAAAAAAAAAAATACAATATTTAACAACTGATAACCAAATACCGCTTTAAAAGTAGTATGTACTTTCAGTTAATAGTGGAAAATAAAATTAAATATATTTGTTAACTGATAAGTGAAAAAAAAAAAAAAAAAGTATAACTGTATAATTAAATATAACTGATAATTAAATGCCACTTTAATAGAAGAACGTATTTTTTGTAAATACGCGGGGGGGAAAAAAAAGAAAAATGATTTTTTCTTAAGAAAAAAATCATAAAAATTATAAATGACAACCTGCTATCAAAAACCATATTCTTGAGGAAGTGATTAATTACAATAAATATAAACATAACATTATTTTTTAAACAAGTGTAAGCTTGTATGAATGATCGACTTTCCGGTCCTCGTCTGGATTAATAATTTACTTTTATTGTTACCTTTGACCTCCTGCAGTATTATGACTGTGCTACATTATTGTCTGTTGTACTTTGCGAAGAAAAAAAAAAAAAAAAAAAACGCAGAGACCCGAGAGACGAGACTTCCAAGAGACACACTTACACAGCGTCCCCTTGAGCGCCACTGCTGTATCCAGAGCTCAGGGGACACACCATTACACCAACTCCACCACGCTACCACAACACTTACTAATGGAGAAATGAGGAAAAAGCGCCAATAATTGATCCTTATGAGACCTGAAGAATAACACCCAAACTGTTTATGCACAAACCCCGGCACGCTACAGAGGGTAAAACGGTGTAATTGGAGACAAAGGGAGGGTTTTAATACACACCGGACTCATAAACCCAACTAGCACTTTTGGAGCTCGTTCATTTAAGAGATTAAGTTGTGCGTAAGATCAGGTGGCGCGTTAATACGATATATAATTAAACGAGTACCAAAAAAAAAAAAACACCATAAACAGGTCATTTACAACAGACGCTTTATAATTACTAGTGTTTGCAAGCATCGGTGTTAATATTGCTCAGACTCCGGGTTGGGATTATTATGCATAATTCACCACACGTCGAATGATATTAACCTAAAAACATGAAAACGAAAATAAAAGCGAGAGGAGCAAAGGAGATGCTCGATTCCGAGGCCCTCTCATCTAACAAAAGCCTCTGTGTGTGTTTCGGCTGGCAGAGAGGATAGGCCGCCTCTGTTTGCTATCATTTGGGCAAACATCAATGCATCTGAATGAGACCCTCACTGGCCTCATGGCAATTAGTAAGCGGAGGAGAACACGGTGTCCTCATTCACAGAGAGAAATGAAACTCGCAGGAATCCGTTTAAACACACTTGCACGGTATACCGACAAAACCCTCATCATCTTGTAATGCCGAGACGTGCGACAACGGCACGGATAAAACACCGAATTATCTGGAAAACTGCGTGTTCTTTTAAGAGGAATGGTTCACGATATCACCCAAGAGGAGATTGTTTCTTCTCGGGAACGTATCTGAGAAATGCAGCATTGCGTCTCTTGCTCACTAAGTAAATGGGTGCCGTCAAAAAGAGAGTCCAAACAGCCGGTAAAGACACACCACTTCAGTCCATCAATGTCTTGTGAAGCTGCATGTTTTTTAAGAAACCAATCCATCCTAAAAGATGTTTTAAACTTCAAACCGTTACGAGTCCTGTTTGTAACATCGTCTGGTCTGAATTGGGAGAGAAATATGCACAGATCAAGTATTTTAAAAAATGTATTAATTAAAAAAAAAAAAAAAAAAAAAAAAAAAAAAAAAAAAAAAAAAAAGTTTAATATGACGGAGGAACAGGAGGGATTTTTCACCTCTCAAGATGTTAATTGATGGACTGGACGGGTTGGATCGTTGTGACTCTCATTCTGACGGCACCCATTCACTGCAGAGCAAGTTAATGCAATGCTGCATTTCTCCAAATCTGTTGTGATGAAGCAAACTAGTTCAAACGATTAAAATCGAATACAAAAATACATAAAATTATTTGTTTACATGCGTGCGCGTGTTGTGTTAATTTTGGACTTGATTCATCTTTAATATTTAGCAAATTTTCCCGTATAAGTGTGATATAGTAGAACTCCGCTTCCTTCATGACAAAATTTTTTATTTTTTTTTAATTTGGGGTGAACTGTTTACAAAACCATTCTCGTGGAAATTGCACAAAAACAACGGAATGAGACTCAGTGAGACTCGTGTGCTTAACACTAGAAGCGCCACGGGGTGAATTTGACCAATGAGCTCAAAGACCTAGCGGTTATCAGCTGAATAATTAAAAACAAAATGAGTGAAAGGAATTGATTTACGGATAGAAGGTATAAGAGGTATAGGAAGCATTAAATACTACCAGACTCGGAATCAGAGACCATGATGTAGGCAAATGAATACACTTTTTTTTTTATAGTTGTTCTCTTATACAAATTATAAATGATATAACTAAATAAATTAATAATTCATTAGGAGGAGCTGAGCATTCATCGCATGAGGCATTATGGTGAATAATTATTGCTTCTTGTGCTATTGTCAATACGCTAATTTGAATCATTTTAATTACATAAGTTCTATTAAGTAACATATTAAGACTATATCAATTAATGACATTATATTATAATATTACACCACCCAAGTATGCAGTTCCTTCTTTTTAATTCTCATCGTCAATGCAGGCTTGTTTAGCTTATTTATTTGCCATTAAGTGTAGCTGGCATCAAAAAAAAAGCAAAAAAAAAAAAAAAGTCTTGAACAAAGCAACAGGACAAAAATATAGTTGAGGACTAGATATAATAATTTCTTGACTCTAGACACTTGTTTGTGAAGATAGTAGCATAATACAGTGAAATAATGATATTTTGTCATATAAAAATAGCTGTTCTGTGCGTTGGTAAAATTTTGTCCAGTTTTAGAGTTAAACAAGTACTGCTCTCCAAGGCCAGGTTATTGATTCAGAAAAAAGTAGAGTAGGAGCCATCGGTAGTTGGTCCTGATGGGAATGTGTGGCCACAAAATCCACAAAATCTGACACCGTAATACTTTTAGCTATTCATTTCGGTTTCCATTTACTGTGCTCTAACACTGTACTTTTACACTGCTGTTATAACAAAAGTTTGACCCATGTTCGGTACGAACAATACATCAAACCCTAATAGACATTCTGTGTGCTAACACCGAGATGAACACCAGAGAGAGAGAGCACTCGATGAATGAAGCTGATGAAAGACGGGTCAAGTGAGCGCTGATGTGCCACTGATTTGTTTTGTAATGGAAAAATGACTTAAGGAAATTAAAGAGGCAGAGAAAGACATAAGAAAAAAAACACAGGACAGCTGACAAAGAGGAACATGAAGGGCATACAGGACAAAGAGGACGAAAAGTGGACCGTATATGATCCACGTTGACTGGTATTTTAATAGAAATAAATATGTTTGTCATATACAATTTTATCAATGTATATAAACATTAAATTACACTATGAAACGATTAAATAGTATAAATAAACTTAAACGGGACTTTTAGCACGTTTCACACAATGACATGAAGGATTACATCTCGGCATGAATAGAATATAAAATAGACATTCTGAACTTGGATAGATGGGTGGTGACATTCATTAGTGTCCTATATACTGTATACACACACACACACACACACACACACACACACACACACAGACACACACAGACACACACAGACACACACAGACCTTACGGTCCAGTTCCTCCCATTGTAGCTCAACTTTGACATGTATATACTGGCATCAAAATTTGAATTATTATTGCTGGTCTTTCATGATAATGTGAAGTAACTTTAACTATTTGCACCAAAAATTTTCTTCCAAAAGCACACTTTTGGAGGGCAGTGTATAGTAGATTTAGGTTTTTTTCAGATTACCTAATCTAAATGAGGCCTTTTATAATTTTTTCTTAAATACCAAGTAATTATCAAATATTCTGATACACAACATAATATAAAACATATGTTTACCTTTGTTTCACAAGCATGAATCAACGATGGACGTCTCTTTGTTCCCTCCACCTCTCAAAGTAAATAAAGAGCACAAGTGTCACCTTTTATGCTGCGATCCATAAAAACTAGCCTCTCTCTGGCTTTTCTCTCCAGCCCGGGAGGAAACACTAACTCGTACAGGATGCACTGACGAGAGTAATTGCCTTTCATGTTGGCATCATAAGTATCATCAGCTTTCGGGCAGACTTATAGTTATGGAACGGCTATAGCTCAGGTCAGGACTAATGGCCTCGTCCACGTAACTCCAGTAAGATTAATCCCTGTGCTAAATCGTAGGCTTCAACTTAGCTTGAGCTGAACCGAAGCAAATCCATCAACACAGGCCTGGTTTTCAGAGGCAGAACAAAAACAAACATTCGGCTGATAATAAATAACGAGAAAACGAATCATTTAAAATGAGTCTATAAACTGCTTAATTAAGAGAAATATTACAGATGTTTTGAGAGAAGCCTCTTCTGCTCTCTAAGCCTGTGCGTCTTCGCTCAAAAATACAGGAGAAATTGTATAATATCGTAAAATATTAATGCAATTTCACAATTTTCTACCGTTTTATCATATACTAAAATGTAACTCATCCCTGTGAACATTACTCCAGTCTTCAGTGTCAAAAGATATGCTCAAAATTATTTCTTATTGTCAGTGTTAAAAATTGTGACGCGTTTCAAAAACAGCATTTACTTAATATACAAACTTCCTGTAACACTAAAAATGCCTTTATTGCCACTTCTGATCAATTTAATCCATCCGTGTAAAATAAAACTATTAAATTCTAAAACATTCAATGCGATTCATATTATTATTACTTTACTATTATTTTATGGTTTATTAAATCACTTGATTGTTACATGCCAAATATTTAAAATTACGCATGTATGCATATGCATATATTTGTATTATCGTAAATCTACTGTACTGTAAATGAGATCTATAAATTAGTGGTGTTGAACGATTATTCATAACTGATGAAGTTATGTTAGTTGTTAGTTCCTGTTAGTCCACAGTGCATTAACTAATGTTAAACAACTAGAGATTTTAATAACGCACTCGTAAATGTTGATTAGCTAAACTAAGATTAATACGTGCCCTTAGAAATGTTGTTCATTCTCAGTTACACATATATTACCTAAACAAAATAGTTTGACAGCACTACTGTAAATACATGTAAAATACTCAAAGCCGATTTTCAATGCACGCTGATTTAAACGCGTCCTCGCTCTCCTCCGTGTTCGTAGGTGACTCTGTTGTTTCTGATGGAGGAAGTTCGGTCGTCCCTGTGGAGCGCGACAGTAATGAAGTCTGCAGGGCTCGAGGAGAGCTGGGAATCCTAATCAGATAACTTAAATCACGCCTGAGGGAAAGCTTAATTACAACTGCTGCTCTTGTTTTCTAACTCTCAATGAGACTTTCCTTCGCTCCTAATTCTTTTAGTCCAGCATTAAGGCTGTCGGGGCTCTCGGCACCTCCTCTCGCTCTCCCGGGCCCCCGGCGCTCTCTTCACGCACTTGTTTTTCGCTCCTTTGATCGCTTTTTGTACTGTAGAGAAAAGTCAGTCAGAAATCTCAGCAGACAACTTCACCTGTCTCCTGAGGCTCCGCTCTCCCTCTTCATCTTCTTTACCATCCCATTACATTTTCCTAATGCAGATTTGTTGTTTCCCGATTATTAAATTATAGCTTTTGCATGCAGAAACCACACACACACACACACACACACACACACACACAGCTGCTTCAAGAAAAAAGCTATCTTCTAATAGCACTGCCTTCGTCTGTGAATTTCATCCTACAGTAATTAAATACATATTTATAAATCATACAGATATATGGTATTGGTTTGTTATAGTAAGGGAGCATTCATACAGAATGCCATTTTCTTAAATAAATTCATTCTTTGCAACGATTAATCGCAATTTAAATCGCATCCAAAATAAGCGTTTCTTTACATAATATATATTGGTGTTTGTCGTATATTTATTTTGTGTACATAAAAACACATGTATAGTATATATTTTGAAATATTTTGAAAATAAGCATCAGGTGTAACTGAATAGTGATGATGCTGAAAATTCTGTATTGTAGCAAAGGAATAAATTACACACAATGTAAAAAAATATATATTTGAACTGTAAAAAATAAACATGGAAAAATACGTTAACAGTAAGTGCCTGTATTGATTATAAAGTAAATAAAACAACGCCAATAACAATTTAGTCAAAAAACTGAAAAAAGATATTCACAGAATTTTATGCGTGACACGTTTGAAAGTATTTTGCTTTATATATAAAAAAAAAAAATAAAAAAATTCTAAAAGTCTGCCTGAAAAGTATGTTAAAAGGTACAACAAAACAGATTTTAATAGAATTGTTGAATTTACTGCTGAAATATTCTTGTTTGTAAATTACAGTTACTGCAAAATTTACATGTTTTGGAAGTTTATATTTTTTCCGTTTATATTTTTTACAAATGTATTCTGAAAACCACATCTAACATTTTTTTTAAAACGCAGAATTCTTTTTTACAGTATACTTTATCAAAAAAAAAAAAAAAAAAATTACTTTAAAAAATTAGATTTTATTAAAAAATTAGATTTTAGTTTTTATAATATTACAGTTTTTTCTGCATTTTTTTGTCAAATGAGCATAGCTTTGCAAGCACGAGAGTTTTGTGCACCTTTTCGAAGAAACACTTCCTTAAACTCCAACATATGCATATTCATGTCTTAAAAGTTCAAAAGGTTCTGCAGAACAGGAATGATCCCGAGGGCAGTTAGTCGAGTGCTTCCCGCCCTCATGCAATGCAGATCGGGTTTCTGCTCCGAGTGAAAGCGATTACTGCAACAAAACACGCATATTCAAGATTCATACCGAACGTCCAAGTCATTTGTGCTCCCACGACACATTTCCAAAGCTCACAGCCCAAGAACCATCCCTCGAAGCGGCTCGAACAAGCATTTTACAAACACCAGCAGCACACTGAAGAACACGTGCATCATTTCTGATACAAGCGATTAAAACACTGTTTAGAGAAATCGATTCTTAGCACCAAGTGTTTCCCTGCGTTACAATGAACAGACTAGATGCATGTGTGTGTTTCCTCCAGCGCTACGAGGCATTTATAATACCACCAGCAATATAAAGGTCAGAAGCTCCACTTCTGTTTCCTATTATAAAAACACATAGATCTTCTAGAACGCTGATGACTAAGAAGCTTTGCGTCTCCAGTTCTATTATTCATCCAAATACAATGGCAGCTTCCTCTTTGTGTGGCTGATTCAGACAGACAGCTCCCAACTGTCTCATGCTCCTGTCGCTGCCGTGGAGGAAGTGAGCAGAAAATGGCAAACCAGAGCTGGCAGTAAAGGTCTGCATGGGCATTAAAATCCAGCCTGAAACCAGACCCTACGCACCGACTCGACCCACGGCGACCGGTGCCGTCACATTTCCAAAAACTGAAGCGAAAAAGTCGTGCCATGGGGATCGGGCCTTACTTTTAGAGCCAATCAGAAAGCCTCAGTGCATTTGTTGGCCGAATGGCTGAAATCCGACACATTATTTGTTTTATTTGTATATTACACGGCTAAACAGCAAGTTATGAATAAAACATTAACCTGAATAAGACCAGACAAGTTGAGTCAGGGTCTCAGCTGTAGATGTATACAGATCTATCTACATTTTTACAAATGCTAGACATTAAGTAGGAAGTTAGTAGATGTGTTTATCCAGAGCAGTGTTATTTTAAGATTACTTGTAAACTATTATGGTTTTTTATTATTAATATTAGGGTAAAAAAATTATATTTTTGAATTATTATTAAAATTGTAAAAATTTTAAAAAGAATTGTAAAGGTTTTTAGCTTAATTTTAAATAATTTTGTTATGTGTTATTTGTGTTTTTATATTACTATTAGTCTGTTATTTATCATATTTTGGCGGTACCGTTTTTGTGCATTTTTTTTAATGTTCAACTAAAGCAACTTATTTTGGTTTTATTATATTTATTAGTATTATTGCTAATTATATAAAAAAAACACTTGAATTAGCTTTAAATTTTGCTTTAAGCAATTTGTGTTTTCATTTTTATGTAAATATTACCATCTAGGCTGTTCATTTAGTTCAGATTTATTTTATTTTTTTATTTCTACATTTCCGGTTACCTTATTCTTTCACTTATTTATGTAACTCATTTCAGTTATCCAATATTCAAACTTTTCTTTAAACCTTTTATTCCAGATTTATTTCAATAATCCAAAAAAATGCTTATCCAAAACAGCAATACCCGCTTCCTTTGGTCACTGTTTATTTTGGTCCTTTACCCAACAATATCCAGTAAAGTTAACCATATGAGCCTTTTGTAACCTTGTAAAGACAAAGCTACCTGTTCACTCACCGCTTCCAGTAGCTATGCGTGGAAACGCGTTAATTAAATTTGAATTGCGTTATTTATATAGCTAGTATATAGGCCACCGTCCGCTGAAAATCCCATTCCATTCGAGCACTAATCCCAACCAAATCAGATTCACGACAGCACTAATCAAATATCCGATTCGTAACACTCCCGTGACTCCATCTGCACTTTACGCCGTACGCTCCGATAACGCGATGCATTTTGTTTGTCGTTCATAATACCCGCAGCTCGGCTCGGCGGCTAAACCCATCCACGTTCAAGCCTCAAGCGCACAGACCAAACCTGACCCGTCAGCGATTACATCCGGCATCAATTTTCCGACACAAAACCCCTCATTTCTACACATCCTCTTTTCTATCTGCGTGAAAGGGCCGACGGACTATTCTCGTCGTTCAAACGCTCTCTCTCTCGAGTTGCGCCACCGGGTACGGCGTGCGGAATGAATCCTGAAGTGGAACAAATGAAAGACAGGGAAAAAAGTGGGTCAGAAAGCCAGAGCGGCTCAGCGGATCCGCGTGCTGCACTGCAGTGGTGCAACTCCCACTTCCCCACAATCCAGAGCGCCAACCGAACGCCGTTCCGGTTTGAATCGTGCCGAGACGCGTTCGGACGGGCTTTTCCTTCATTTACGCGGCCGTCAGGCTCGATGGCTCGAGCTCGTGTTTGTTTAGACAAACAGATCGAGGCGATAAAGAAACCGCTCCTGTCGGGAAAAAAAAAAAAAAAAAAAACACCTCAAATTGTAATCACACGGCTAAACGAGAGACAGATTGGAGTTAATAAACGGGATAACCAAGGGCAGGGCTTAATCCTAATGGAAATGTTCAGCTGCGAGAGGATGTACCAGCACATGTAATGAGAACTAGAACTTCAACAGAACCATTGCTATTACACTCATTCATTTACTGCCTGTATTGTGAAGGATTCGTCAGCAAACGATATTGCAAGGTAGAAAAACGTAGATACTATTTTCTTTCCAACGATTGCCTAGAACGAAGGACAGTTAGAGTCAAATAGCGGCCTAAACGTCATTTGTGAAACCTTAAATATATCAACACAACAGTTACTGTTAATGCAACGTGTAATATAATAATATAATGACTATTGTAAAAATCATTTCATTACTTATGCGCATGCTTATTTTACATTTGCAATGGGATGCACGTCATTCGCCCAATTTTAAATCCGTTGCATTGCGTAATTGTGCGTAAGTGGCTAATTATGCCTAAATCGAAGAGCGCAGACACCGTAAATATTTCCAAGTCTTTTCATTCAACCGGAAACGGCATTTGCATCCATTTTCGACAATCGTGATGTGATGCACATTTCGTTTCCGGCTGGCTCCGTGAACCGGAAAACGGATTCATTCAACCGGAGGCTGTACCGTGTCCCATTTGACGTTCATAATGGGATATACATTATGAATATAAAATAGAAGGCGAATGCATGTCGACTTTAACGTTGGACGCATAACTGGTTTTCATTCGATAGGTTAAAGAAGAAATGGAAAATAATTCCTCCCCCAATCAAAAGTATGGTAATTATCCGTTTCTGGAGTCTTATTGGCATTAATAAAAATGTACTTAAGATGATGAAGAATAGACAATGCCATTAGGAATGCAAAATACTTAGCCTCCACATTTAAGTCTTTGATTTGCATAAATGAGTAAATGTGAGACTTTATTCAAACAAAATATAAAAGTAACAGTACATTTTGCCATCCTTTGACTGAACCAGAATTTACATCTTTGTATTAAATGTACTGTAAAATAAAGTGAATCCGACTTCAGTCTTACATAAATGCTGCATAACTACTAATATGTTACGATATAGCTAAATAGTTACATTTATCTAAATGCAAATAAAATAAATAAGTAGATGGCAACTTGTAAAAATGCAAGCCTCAAGCACAGTTAAATATAAGCTTTTAAACACGCTACATATAGAATTCAATTACCTGATTTTACGTGACCTTTTCAAAACTATTTACTAAAGTAATAAAATAAACCATTATAGCCAAAAACTGAGATTATGGCATATGGTCAAACAGCCATTTCAGAGCATCTGTGCGAGATGTGGCTGCACACCACGTTAGTGAAATGTCCTTTTCTTGTCTGCTCTTGCGAACGGGGCTAAAAACAGCAGCACACTATCACATCTCCCCGGGGGGGATCAGGCTAAAAACCCAGCATCTCTGATCTAGCGTGTTCCTCCGAGCACGGCTTACCCCCTAAACCCACACCAGCCATCAAATCCGTGACTCACCATTGTTACATTAAACCTGAATTGTGAATGTGTTCGAAAGAACGCAGCATTGGAGCGAATGTCTTTGCCAAGTCACAATAAAAAAAGTGAACAGTAGGTCATTGCGCACGCGTCCGGTCTTATTGTGCGCAAAATTAAATGTTTGTGTATATATAATCTTTCATCGGTTCTGAAATGATGTTCCTTTTCTGCTGACGTCACCTAAGCAAACCGATTTCCAACAAATAAAATCAATCCCTGTTTTACCGCTTATCCCGTTTCACATCACAACACAGAAAAAAAGAACTGGGAACGCCATTCTATGTTTAGAGCAGATAAATAAATGGAATTAAATTACACACAAAAAATTATGCAATCAATATTTTCAGAATACCTCTATTTATATTTAATTGATAATGTAATAGTCAATGTAACGTCAACAAGAAGGAAGTAGAATTAGAATTTAAATCTTGATTTATAAAATCATATCATCTATAGGAGCTGCTACTTGAAGTTAACGCGCTATATTTAGATTTATCTTCGTAAAGGAACGGTTTAACAAAAAATAACATTTGGTGACAATTCAGGCCATCTAAGATGCTAAAGAGTTCTCTTTTATTAGCATTACATTACATGTTCACAACAGCACTGCTCTCAAATTCAATTCCTGGAGGGCTACAGCTCCGCACCAAGCAAACACATCTCATGATCCAGATAATCAAGGTCTTCAGGTTTACTAGAAACTTCCAAGCAGGTGGGATTTGGAGCTGAACTCAGCAGAGCTGTGGCCCTCCAGGAATCGCTGCTCTACGGTCAATGGGTGCCGTCAGAAGTGAGGAAGCGTTTTTATAAACTCAAAAGCGGCGGTTTAGAGTTAAAATGTTGGATGGGTTTACTACAAACATGCACCTTTTCACTTAAAATGTTAACTGATGGACTGGAGTGGTGTGGATGTTTTTATCAGCTGTTTGGGCCCTCATTCTGACGGCACCCATTCACTACAGAAGACTTCACCACTTAAAAAGCCAAAATTCATGCTTAATTTCTTTAAATGTGCATTTTTCCGACTGTAAAGCAAGTCATTCTAGCACATGCTAGAATAATAGACTGTGAATGCAAAGTTTACAGTTTACATCGTTGACGTAAGGAGACTTGAAAGAGAAGTAAAAAAGCAGACCGTAACATTAGAAATGTGAAACCCATGCTAACATGTTCGGTTCTATTGCGGATTTGAAACCTCAACCTCACGCTACAATCTGACATAGACCACAATGGAAACGTTTGAGTTTAATAACAGCCTGGTTCAATATAATCTGCATGTTCTTTCAGAAACCACAGTGATCTTCCTGTTTATGCCAACAGGAAGCTGGTGCAAAGGTTTCTCTGCAAGGTATGAGCACACACGTGTGTGTGTGTGTGTGTGTGTGTGATCTACACATTTCATTACGAAAGCAGAACCGTCCATCACTCCCCGTTCAATCAGCGAATGCGAGTAATGACTCTCTGTTTCCACTTCTGAAATATGATCAGTTTAAACCAAGGTATTGCAGTTTAAACTGCAGCACTAAGAAAAAAAACGATTTCATACTGAACTGCACTGCAGACAGGCGCCGGCGTCTTTTTATTCTCCTTTTCCTTCTACTGTGTCTGCTACTTTCTCTCTCTCTCTCTCTCTCAATTAACCACAACATGAAATATTTCCACTGCAAGCATTTGTTGTTGCTCTGCAGTAGAGCAGAAAAAGAAGTTGCGTTTCCATCGGAGAGTCGCACTCGCACGTACGTTAAGCGCTAACGCCGCATGCGTGACACCGGCTGCCAATCAATGAAAAATTTACCATTCAGAAATACACCACCAACAGCCATGCCTCCAGTTCCAACAGGCTCATCAGGCCGAATTAAACTAAACGGATCACCGTGACGAGCACTGGCTAAACAAATTCAGCTATTCCCTTAATCATATCAAGACAAGTCCCATTAATTAAGGGCCAGATGGATAATCTCGGTGCACAAAGAGGATGTCGGTATCGAGAGAGAGAGAGCCGCTTCCGGCTGTTCTGGGTCTGTGGGGTATCGCGAAACAGATGCACAAAAGCTCGAGGGTGAAAAGAGGAGTGTCTTTAAATCTTTGCACTCACTGACGGAGGATGCCAGGAAGACTTAATATAACAAAAAAAAAAAATAAGAGTGTGAAACTAATGCGCTCCTTTCAAGTTCTCGTCAAGCCCTTCGGAGCATAGCTCGAGACAAAGCCTGATTCGATTTCACAATGAGGCATCCGTAGAAAATGGAGAACTGAGAATAGCGTTTCCTGCACAGGCATTATGTCAGTAGTATGAATTGAATATGATGGACAAAATCACTGAATGCGCCCTAGCATTGATTCCTTGCAAAACACACATACACGCATTTATATCTATATATATATATCTATATATATATATATATATATATATATATATATATATATATATATATATATATATATATATATATATATATATATATATATATATATATATATATATCTATATCTATATCTATATCTATATATCTATATCTATATATCTATATGTTGTTAGGCAATTAATCGAAACTATAGTTTGTGTTTATATATTGTGTACTGTGTATATTTATTCTATATAAATACACACTTGCATATGTGAAAAATGTTAAGCTTCTATATTTAATATATGATATAATTTTAATAAATATACTCATGCAAATAAATGTAAACATTTTGAAAATATATGCTGTGTTGAATTTTTGTTTTTAATATACACGCACATATGTAAACAATTTAATAGCGACGAATGATTTGACAGCACTAATATGTAGAAGAAAGTAAGTCACACAGGATTAGAATTACAGCTGGGTGACTAGATGATTTATTTTTGGGGAAACTATATGCAGCGTAACGATATATGTGGAACTGAAATCGTATATATAGGAACTCTTTAAAGGGATGGTTAAATCAACAACATTCAATTCTGACTTCTGTTCAACTGCAGAAACTCAAAGAGGTTTAGGACAATATGAGGAGGTGAACTATAACTTTAAGAATAATAGTGATTCCTTACCATTCCCACCCCTGCTGGAAAATTGGGAAGGCAGTTCTAGTCTGGAATGCCACGTAGAACAGAACGGGGTTGAGGAAGTGCAAGGAGGAAACGCAGTATGGCTCTGAATTTTCCCCTGAGGCAGGAAACCTATCGACACTCTGTCGTCTGCCCGTCTCTCTCGCTCTCTCTCAGATTAAAGAGCGTCTCTGTCTTTAAGAAGCAGCTACTGGCCACATGTGCTGAACAGCTGCCCCCGTAAACACCGGATTCAGCTGCTTTTCATTTGCTTATTCTTCCATTAAACCACCTTACATCATCTCCTCCGGCGAAAAAAAAAAAAAAAAAAAAAAAAAAAGCAGCAGGTCTGCAGCTATGGGGACTTTAGTACAGAACAGTGGTGTTGAAGAAAAAATTTAAGGGTGTAAAAGAATGGTGTGCTGGGGAGAAGAACGTGTGAATTCCTGTAGAGAGACATGCTATAACGCGAAAGAGCACGATTTCTAGAAAGAGACCAGAAACCCGACGA